>NC_092629.1:35380964-35574774 GCF_039555335.1 Amphiura filiformis
CTTTGTTCTTAGATTCAGACAATAATAATTTAATATACCCCGCCCGCGAGTGAATGAGGAGCCTATGGAACAGCTCAACGTCCAATAATTCGAAAATCGAAGTGTTTCGCCGACAAACATGGTTTTCAATTGCAAATCAAACTTTTCAGCTGAATTAATAATAATAATATAATATAATAATAATGAGGCGCTTGTATAGCGCAGAAATACCTTAAAAAGGCCTCTAAGCGCTTTACATAAATCTACAACCAATACACAAAATTAAAAGTTATAAAAAACAATGATAAAACCGCATTAAATATACAAATTTCAGAGAGTGAAAGCAGCACTCATAAACATGACCATACGATAAAACGTGATTTAAAAAGCAAACATAGTATAGGTCCAAAACATACAATATACATATGACTTGAAAACAACATAAGCAATCTGAAAAGAAATATTGCACAAAATTGAATTGCTGGACATTGCGCGTCAATGATCCAAGTTTTTCAATCAAAAATCCAAGTTTTTCAAATCTGTATCGATAAACGAAGATTTTCAATCCAAAAAACATGGATTATCGACGCGCAATAGGCCTATCCAGTAATTCGAAAACCGTTTTTCAAAACGAAAAACTTGGGTTTTCAACTGGGCATTTCAATCGAAAAATGTCCAGTAATTCGAAAAACCAAATTTTGCAAATTGAAAAGCTCGGTTTTTCAAACAGATTTGATTGAATAGATTGGTTTTTTTTTTCAAACGGATTCGTAAAACTTGGATTTTCGATCGTAAAAACTTGGATTATCCACGTGCAATGCAGGGACGTCGCCAGCTTTTTGGTCGGGGGGGGGGGCAAATAAATTTTCAAGGGCACAGACGAAAAAATTGCAGTTGCATCATACAGTAATAGAGACTGTATGTCTTCGAGCTTCAAAAAAGGCTTTATTGGGATGATGTGCGCGCAAAAATTTGGTACTTTACACTTTTTTCGCCCTTTATCTTTAAAATTTTTGTATTTTACACTACACGAACATTTGACTTCCATTGCTTGGAGGGGCGCAGAATCGAATTGGTACGGTAGGTTCAATTTTTTAAGGCCGATTTGGCGCCCCCTAGCAATGGCGTAGCCAGGATTTTGGAACCGAGGGGGCACAACTTGTAAATGTACCGACGGAAATATTTTTTGCCGACGGAAGTTGTGATTTGTTGACCCAAACAAAAATGTTTTGCATGGTTTGAAAAAGTGAAGAGCAAAAAAAACCCAAACAAGAAGAGTCTTTCAAAAAGACACAGTTCACGGATCAGGTGTATAGTAATTTGTTCTTTAACTTTCCATTTTCATATCTAACCTACTCTGCACTGATCTTACAATAAATTAGTGATTTGAGGCATAATGACTCCTAAATCCTGACTCTGGCTATAACTCTCCATCCAGCAAGAAACTCATTATCACTATCATAGCTTATTGAAATTCAATTTAATGCAGATAATAACCTTGGCCCAATAATTATTTGGGATCCAATTTAGATAAGCAAACATTACTGGGTAGATAACAGGAATTAAGTTTTGTCAGTTGGAACTTGGAATTGAGTAAATCGCCTGTATCAAAATAGCAGTGTATTTTTCATATATGCAGTAATATGCTCAGCCTTATCACAAAATAAACAATAGCATTGACCTTACCCACCAATCAGAAAAGCCTATTATAATCATGTGATGGCTCAATCAAATAGTAAACATGCTTAGAAAAAAGGCGAAAAAATAGTCCTGGCTGCCATTGTCTCAATACAAGATAAGATGTGCTAAAAAGTCATCGTCATGTGGGGTCGGATTAGGTAAAGGGATACAAACCTGGGTATGAGACATTAGGAATTATTTCCTAGCCTCATAACAACAGGTTGATGGGCTACAATAGTTATTCAAGACACAGTGTATGTAAGGGATAAACTGTGCATATGAGATATGGGTTCAAGTGGGGGAAATGTTCACTGCCGTGAACAAAAAACCAAAACAAAAACAAGGATTATAGATGGTACCATACATATACATACATACATATACAATTTATACCGCGCATATTATTATTATCTATTTAAAGGTCAAAGCGCCATTACAAACTGCAGCCAAGGCTGGAATAGAAACAAACAAAAAATAC
Organism: Amphiura filiformis; assembly: GCF_039555335.1. Lineage (NCBI taxonomy): Eukaryota > Metazoa > Echinodermata > Ophiuroidea > Amphilepidida > Amphiuridae > Amphiura > Amphiura filiformis. The sequence continues at coordinate 35,383,102 of NC_092629.1, forward strand.
ATAAAGAAATCATTACAAATTACAATTACATAAAAAGATGTGTTTTTAAAAGTTTTTTGAAAGCAATAAGGGAAACAGCTTCTCTGATGGAGAGAGGAAGCATGTTCCATAGCCGGGGTCCAATAACAGAAAAGGCTCTGTCAACTGTTGAACGATGGGTTTTGGGAATGTGGAGCCTAGTATGATCAACGGATGAACGGAGATAATGGTGTGAAATGCTTTGACTGTTGTATAAAGTAATATCGGAGGAGAGGTATCATATATTAAAACACAAAATTGTCATCACAATTTTTCATCATTTTTTTTACAATTCTCCCCTTTTTTCTGTCACCCTGGCCCGCACCCTGGGTCAAAAATTAATTACACCGAATAATTCTTCATCCAAAAGTCTATAGCGGCCCTGAAGGCGTTAAGCGTAGTGGTAAATAAAAACGTAATTTTCCACGTAGGCCTAATCTGATTAGGCCATGGTTTATTTCTCGCGATGTAAATAGTGCAATCCTATTGACATGCCTAGCTCGTTATCGTATTGTGTCGGGATTATACTGACTTGTACAAACTCAAATTATCGGCTTATCTTCAGCACGGATCGATTAAAGACTTCCCAGCATGCATTTAGGGATGCACCATTAGACATCAAGTTAGGAAGTTTTGAAAAAAAAAAACTTCCCCACTATATACTAGTCTCAGACTACATGAGCAAAAAAACAACTTTCCCAACCAACACTAAAAAAAAAAAAAAAAAAAAAGAAGACTTGCCGCCTTCGACGGCGAAAACAAAAAATTTCCCCGACGCGACCCCAACTTCCTACCCCCCCTTGAAGTCTGATGGTGCGTCCCTTAGCAAACAATATTAATTTTAGGCAAAAAAAAATGTTTGTCTATATTATAGACAAATGATAATTATTTTTTAAGGTCATAGCCTATTTTTTTTATAATGCGTATAATTAAATAGTCCAAATAGGTGGTGTGATACTTCTCTATTTTGTACACTTTTTCATTCATGTTTTTTTTAAACAGATTATAAAGAAACAAAATTTTAGGAGCGATTGCCGAATAGGAGCCAGTCTTATTAGTCTTATTACGTAAGACTGCCCTATCTACCCCAACCCTAACCCCTAAACTCCGTAAACGAGGACTGGACTATTTTTAAAACAATTTTTCAAAATTTGCCAAGAATTCGTTAAAATTTTGAACCCCGTCACCCACCACATGGGCGGTATTGGCCGCATTGCATTGTGGTATTGGGTCTAACCCTCCCTGTGTCCTCATAAGCCTCCTATTCAACGCCACGGTCAACTGCCCATCAATGGTGTCCATCACTGCATCATCATTCCCTTCTAACGCTTGCTTGCTCAATGAAAGTTAATGAAGAGTGTGTCGGATGTAAGGTGTTGAAGAGGTTGATCGATCAGCTGGTGGTCAGTAAACAATTGTTTATGGTGATTCAACATGTGTGAAAAATGAGTGACCCACCCCAAGATTAAAAGTGGTCATCTCAATGGCTATTGACCGGTGAAGACATATACTTGAGGGTACTTGGTGAAGTCACTGTACTGCATCATGCTGTTACATTCAACAACAAGAACTTCTTTTCCATCACGGATGATGATCAAGTGATGAGCACAAGTCCACAATTCTACATCAGTAAATTTCAAGAATTTTGCAAGGCAACAAATGACCTAAAAGCTGGCATCTCTTTCGTGATAGAACATGCGACATAGGGCCTACTGTGTAGTCAAGTAGGCCTATAGCTAGAGACTCAAGATCTACAGACCTCAAGGTAATACTTCAAGCATCAGTATCTCACACAGTCGTGGAAGGAACAAAATCCACAGAAACGATATCGAAATGTCGCGGAAACTTTGAGTGAAGTGTGGAGCCATCATCATCATCCAGGCTACATCATGACTTTTCTATTCTAATCTGAAGACGGAAATCAAAACTTTATTTTAAGCATCAAGACCAGGATTGTATGCATGGTATGAGGAAAGAGAGCCTTCAGATCTTTATCACTGGGATCATATCATTTTGAAACCATTTTAAAACCTTGTAACTTGGAAACCACACTCGACTCTTGAATACATACCTGTTCCCGGGACCTGTTCTTTGGAATAAATTGATGGAAATAAGTATGCATCATTTGCGAACTTATAGGTGAGTCAATTTTCTAGAATTATTATTAAACAGGTAAATGGTCCAGTAAACAGTAATGTTATTAAAACATTTTAGCCAAAACCAAAAACCCAAAATAAAACCGTTTTGTGCGGGCCAATGGTAAATCCAGTCCCATGCTGGGCGTAGATCCCGGGGATGGGGGGATAAATCCCCAATATTTTGTCAGGGAGATGGTCCATACAATCATCCCTCCAATGTTGACGCCTGAATATGTTTTTGACCAAATTAACCTAAAATTTCCCCATTTTAGCCCCCAAAGTGCAAATTTGTGTGCACTTTCTGTGCATTTATTCCACTTTGCACCATATTTCATCACTTTACCATAACTTATTCTATCCCCAAACGCTGCTGGATTCACTATACATCAAGAAATTTTTCCAACAACCACCCCCAATGTCAAAAAGAAACCTACGCCACTGATCCCATGTTTCCAAACCTTTGTGATAAACAAGAAAAGCCTTTAAAAGGCTTATGCTTAAAAAAACCTTATTGAGCCCCATAAGCCCCCCCCCATTTTAAAGAAAATTTTAACTAAGAATTACACCATGTATTTTTTTTTCCATCTCCAGCATTCTGATGGCAGTGGTGCTATTTTCTTTGATATCGATGAGCCTTGGCAAAGGAAGGAAAGGTACTATTAATTACATACAATTATTATAATAGAAAATAATGAAACACTGGGTTGCAATGAAAAAAGAATGTATTTCAAGCATTAGGGGCTGTGCAATAATTATGAGCCCTGGCCCCTGGGGAGGGTAAAATGGGGGGGCAATTTTGACCAGGCAAGGGGGGGCAAACAATTTTGGCACACATTCATGGGTTAATAATTATTGTACAGCCCCTTATATAGTTTAGCTGCTAAGCTCCCAAATTTGTCGACAGATACACCAAATTATTTGTCTGATCACAGGGATCTCATAAATGCATAGTTTGTGCTATCTATGACCTATCGTTACAGAGTTATTATACATTTTTACCCCTGTGTGACCTTTCGTGACCTCTAGAGGTCACTAGAGGTCAAATCTGAAATGGCTCCACATCTTAAAATAAACTTTGGACCATGTACTTCATGTGTGGACATTCTCATGCTTTTTATCACAAAGTGCACAATGATTCAGCTTAGCAGCTGTACTATTATGAATTTTAGGATTACCTTTGATTTTGGTCGAAGTCTACATACAAATAAGGCCAGAATTCAATTAAAGGCCCATTCATTTATACCAGCAAAACTGTAAGAAAAATTATTTAATTAAATTGTCATTAGGTATTTTGAATTGAAAAATTTGTCAGAACACAGCAGTAATGACAAATTTGAAACCCCATTCAAATGTGTGTACAATGTATAGGCCTATATAATTCATCTACATGTACATGTATGGCACTAACAGAGGTACCAAAATCTTTTGATGATTTTTAGCTTCAGGATGAAAAGAAAAAAAAATATAGGTTTATCTCTATAGTATACAAAGACTAATTGTCACTTATCTCCAACAGACAAGGAATCGGCAAAGGGATGGTTTAGTAAAACGACAACGATAGCTCCAACAAAATGGTTCAATTTAGTCACACACAAAGGTTCAGAGTCATATGCGGACGACAACATTAACAAAGAATGGTTCGAATTACTCACAGTCACACCCGACGGTTCAGAGACGTCCACCGATGATGTCAATCATGAAACAATGACAATGAAGGGTACCTCAGCATTACAACAGAGTAAGTAAAAAGTTTACAGACGACAACTTTCAAAATTTCTTTAAAAATGTCAAAATTGTATATTTTTACGTCCATATTTGGAATCAGCATGAAAAATACTTTAATATGAGTACAAACAGGCCTAGTGTATTGGATCAGTGGTTCTTGAGATAGATCTTGATATTTTGAGAAAATATCTCAGAACTTGGACTTTTTATGTTGAAGCCTATGCCCAGCATGCAGAGTGTTAAAGAGCGAGACACTGGGCTTTTAATTCCATAAAATCCAAAGGTTGTACTTTAATCTCAATTTTGCTATCTTCAGTAGACAGCACAAGTGTAGAAAAAGTATTTATATGTTAAACATGTTAAAAGCTTTTGTACATAATTATTGATGCAACTTTTGAATATAACATGATACTCCATACATGTAGATTACTTTGAAAACAGTGCATTGGGCTATGAAATCCACTTTCCACTGTGTAAGATTTAGCTAGTCTTCCACAGATCGGTTTGACATTTGGTCAACTTACATTTGAAATGCTCACTCCAGTTGTGAAATATATAGGAGAGTGTTGGTTTAGCCAACTCCATTTGAAAAACATACTCCATCTGTGGTAGCCTTTACTAAATCTTCCACAGGCAGATTTTAAATGGAATAGATTTGTACATATTTTCTCACAGCCTCAGAGATGGCCCTAACCCCCTCAGGGGAACACTGTGGTGGCTGAGCGGAATGGGCTTCAACTCATAATCAGAAGGTTGCAGGTTTGAGCCCTGGCAACACCATCGTGGTGTGCCTTTGAATAAGGCACTTTATCTCGATTACTCCTTCCCACCCCCGGGTTTCCAGGTGTATAAATGGGTAGGGGCCTACCGGCATTCCTAAATGCTGTTGAGGAGGTGTGGCAATCCCCCCACAGCAACATTTCGCAGTGGAGCCTGGCCTAAATGCCAACAAAATAGAGATGGGCACTCCATCATGTAAAAAATGTGCAATGTAACATGTGCAGTGTTATTGCAAAATAATTATCCCTAGCCAATTCCAGTTCTAAAAAATTCTCCCTCTGTGGAAGACTTTAAATACTAAATCTTCCACAGGGGTAGGCAGATTTTAAATAGAATAGTGTATTCAGTTTTTTTCTCACAACCTCCAAGATGGGCACCCTTAAGACCCCTCCAGCTGTGGACAAGTCACTGCCCATCATTTTTACTTGCACCTCTGCACCCACAGCACTGTTTCTTTCCCACCAACATTTTGCTCTGGTGCGATAATACTCCATGGCCAGGGATGCACTTACATGTACATGTACAATGTAAAAACAAAAGCCCAGCACCCATTGAAATACATGTACATGTAGCTCTTTAAAACATAGACCATAGGGTATTCCAGTTGAAATCCCATGATGATACACCCTTATGGAAGATTGTGACTTAATATTTTATCACAGGGAGTGTGAATTTCAAATGGGATCAGCAGAATGGGCAACTCCATTTGAAGTCTACACCCCCTGCATTGGAGATTAATGTCATATCTTCCATAGGGGGTGTGTGGATCTTAACTGGAATAGCACAATTTGTTTCATATCTCCAACAGAAACAAATTTTGCCAGGAGACGACGTGGTGGTGAGACAAAAATAGCGCCAGCAGAATGGTTTGAATTACTAGTGCCAGAAGGTTCTGAGTCATCTGTCGACGATGTCGACAATGAAACAATGGTGATGAATGGTACTTCATTGTTAGATTTACAGTCGAGTAAGTCAATTTAGCATAGTCAGGATTTTTATAGAGGGGGGAGGTAAGGCTACCTTCAGGGGGAAATTTTGTGACAAAAATTGTCAAAAAGGCCTTAAAAATTGTGAAGAGCTCGAGAGAACATCAACAGAGAGTTTGATTGTTTAAACTATTATGCCTATCATGGGGTACAAATCACCAGTGGCGTAGTGTGGGTCATCATGATTGGGGGGCCGGGTCTGATTGGGGGGTACATACCATTTTTTGGCAATTTTCCTATGGTATTTTCTACATTTTGCAAACGATGGGGGGGATGTGCCCCCACCGTGCCCCTATGACACTATAAACGCCACTGTAAATCACTAGTCAAATTGAGCCAAATATTGGGCTTTCAATCATCTTCAATAGCATGTTTGATATCTTCAGTAGATAGTACTAGAGATACCGGCTTTCTTAGTATGAAATTAAGCAAATATACATGTTGAAATAGCATGTTTAGGCCAGATTATTTCTGCAATGGGCCATTCCAATCAAAATCCACACTCCCCCCTGTGGAAGATTTTGGAAATATCTTCAAATGGAATGTATACATTAGACGGCTCCAATTTGTCCAGTTTGAATTCCATACACGTTTACACACCATTTCATTATATTGGGGGAGGGTGATTTTCAAATGGAGCTGCTATTGAATGTGTTCATTCCATTTGCAATTCATACAATGTACTCTCCCCAACAGAAGATGGTTACAGTTCGCTATCTCTAAGGTTCGCTATCACTAATTACGAAAAAGGTCCGCTATACCTAAGGTTCGATATCACTAATTTTGAAAAAGGTTTGGTATTTCTAAGGTTCGATATCACTAATTTTAAATAAGGTTCGCTATCTCTAATTTTAAAAAAGGTCCGCTATCACTAATTTATTGAAGGTTCGCTATCTCTAAGGTTATCTATCACTAATTTAAAATAAGGTCCGCTATCCCTAATTTTAACAATCCCGGTATCCCTAAGGTTCGCTATATCTAATTTTAAATAAGGTCCGCTATCTCTAAGGTTCGCTATCTCTAAGGTTCGCTATCACTAATTTAAAATAAGATTCGCTATCTCTAATTTTAAATAAGGTTCGCTATCTCTAATTTTAAATAACGTTCGCTATCTCTAATTTCAAATGAGGTTCGCTATAGCGGTCCTTATTTAAAATTAGAGATAGCGGACCTTATTTATGATTAGTGATAACGAACCTTAGGTGTAGCGAACCTTAATCGAAATTAGTGATAGCGAACCTTAGAGATAGCGAACCTTGATAATTAGGGATAGCGAACCTTAAACAAAATTAGTGATAGCGAACCTTAGGTATAGCGGACCTTTATTGCAATTAGTGATAGCGAACCTTAGAGATAGCGAACCTTCAATAAATTAGTGACAGCGGACCTTATTCAAAATTAGTGATAGCGAACCTTATTTTAAATTAGTGATAGCGAACCTTATTTAAAATTAGTGATATCGAACCTTAGAAGTAGCGGACCTTTTTTTAGGTATGGCGAACCTTTTTCTCTATTAGAGATAGCGGGATTCTGATCTCCATAGACTTTACACGTTAGTGATAGTGAACCTTAGAGATAGCGAACCTTAGAGATAGCGGACCTTAGAGATAGCGGGATGTCACCCCCCTCACCCAGAAGATATTTCAAAACTCTTCCACAGGGGGAGTGTGAATTTTACATGGAACAGCCCAATACATGGAATATCTTCTTTTCCACATTTCTCCAGCGACTCACGATTCTTCCCACTGCAAGAATGGTGGCATAGGATTTCTAGGTAGTTTCTGCATCTGTTCTGATGAGTACACAGGCCAGTATTGTGAGAAGATCATCAAAGGAAGCTGTGATGTCATACCTCATGATGGAGAATGGACGTATCTTGATTGTTGTATCTGTAGATGTGTGGATGGGCATTTGGAGTGCACTCCTCATCATCTGGATGGATGTGGTAAGAATCATGGGTCTGTGCCAGGTGGTGAGCGCCATGCATTCTCTAAACTCAGTACATTTCAGTTGTTAACTGTGTAATTGAATGGGATTATTTTGAAATTTTAAAATGCTCAAAATATCACAAACAAGTAGGCCTAATAAATAATATTAATACAAGCTCAAACCGTTGGGGTTCGATATAAATGAACCCCACAAAACTAACCGAGTGTATGGAAAATGCCATATATACGGCTGAGCAGTTTTGCCATCGCGCCCATCATGCTGCTCGCCGTCTGGGTCTGTGCCATTATTGGCATTTACTCGGCTAACGTACACATGCACACGATTAAAGATGCCGCATAGATACGCGAGTGAAACAGCTGCCTCAACACGATGAGGTCACTGCCACTTCAGGGTGCTGGCCATAGGCGTAAAAGTTTGAGATATTTTCTCAAAATATCAAGAGCTATCTCAAGAACCACTGAACCAATGCTTGTTTGTACCAATTTTTATGCATTTTTCTTGCTGATTCCAAATATGATTATGAAAATGCACAATTCTGAAATTTTTGTTGTTTTGAAAATTTGGACCTTGTTGTCTGCAGTCAACACCTGCGTAAAATAAAAAGGTTACAAAAATATACAAATATCGTAAAATTCCATCAACAAGCATGCCTCTATAAACAGGTGTTTTTGACGAAAGGCAGATACATGTGCCCTCCTCAAAAACATTTAATATTTGGAGTTCGAGCAATTAATACAGGTGGCTGTACAAACGTGTACTATTATATATGTGGACCAATTTATTGTAATGTTTTCATGGAAGGTGTCTGCCTTTCATCTCTTTTGTCAAAAAAAAACCTGTTTGAGGTACAATGCTTGTATTAGCCTATGTTGGGTCAAATTTTACATTAACTATTTTATAAACCAACAAATATATAGCCAATGTTCTGAGAGTGTATTTTCTAATCTAGGGTGAGTAAGTGAGTAAGCTATTATACAAGCTGAATCAAAATGATTGGTACCCATCACTTCAGCAGTTTTAGACTTCCTAGCTCACAGCATGATTGCCCGGGGTGCAAACATGGGTAGACGGCATTTTCAGCCTTTTGGTACAACAATGACCCCTTTTTCTAGGCAATTTTGGTTAAGGATGGTCCTTTTTAGCCCAATTTTGCCTCACCATAGCCAACATTTTTGGAATTTCCGGGGAGGGGGGACTCAGAACAAATGACCATATGGGTTGATAGCTCCCCTCCCAAACACACAACCAATCACAAGTGAGTTGGCATGATTGGAATCACTCACACTGGCGTACATAGCGCAGTACGCGAAAAATCATCATGCTACATGTATGTCCCCTATGTCAGGCCATGGAAATAGTCGAGCTATTCATTCAATTGAAATTTCACCTGTAGTCTCAGAGTATTTCAGTGTCCATTTCGCTCCCATCAATACACATAAGTTATCAATATTATTGGCTATAACCATTATGGCATTAACTTCCTGTACTAATATTGACAATTCTTGGTGAAAATTGAATAATGGTATTGATTATTGACAAAGAACTTCAACTTGTATAATTTTCTAGGATGTGTGGTTTAAACTGTTTGATATACATGTAAATCAGGAAGTGGAGAAAGATTCTCAACTTTCATGATATACACTGTAATGGTCAGGCCAGGTCAATAGTACTCTTGACTCCACGCTTGACTCCATAGCCTTCTACATAAAAAGTTCTAGTTTTGAGATATTTTCCCAAAATATCAAGAACTATATCAAGAACCACTGAACCATTTGGCTTGTTTGTACTCATTTTAATGCATTTTCCATGCTGACTCCAAAATATGGTCATGAAAATGTACAATTCAAAAGTCAACATCGTGCGGAGAGGGTTAAATTTTGACAGAGCAGATGAGAATATCTTCTCTGATATAAATCATCAATAATAATATTATTGGTTCTATTATTGGTTAACCATTATGGGATTAACTTTCTCTACTAATATTGACAACCTCAAGTGTGCTTTTCTAACTTCCTATTGACATCACAATGCTATTATTGGTGAAAATTGATCCATGATTGATTATTGACAAGGAATTTCAACTTGTATGATTTTCTAAGATGTGTGGATACAATGAAAGGTCTTTTTGACTTCTTGAATGAATAGCCTTTGACAAAAAGTTTTGACATTGATTAGCATACTTATGAGGTCAGGTTAAAAACTTGGACTAGTTTTTCATCATTTTTAAAAGGGGGTACTACACCCATGGTCAATTGTGTGCCTATTTTTGCATTTTTCTCAAAAATTATAGCACATTGGTGACAAATAAGATTATGTATATTATAGGGGCAAGGACTACAACTACTGTACTGAGAATTTAGCAACTCAAAGCAAATAGTTATTAATTTATTGATCAAATATTGGTTTTCCCTCATTTTTGACTGTAACTCCACAAATGTTGTCTGTGCTGAAATAAAATTTCCAGTGCAGTAGTTGTAGTCCTTGCCCCTATAATATACATATCTTACTTGTCCCAAATGCGCTATAATTTTTGAGAAAAATGCACAAATAGGCACAAAATTGGGCAGGGGTGTAGTACCCCCGTAAGTAATAGCTTCCCACAGTGCACTATGATTAAGGGGGATGTCATTTTTTTTGGAAGGGGTTCATGACTATGTCTGTGACCAGAGTCAATTTTTATGACCTCCCCCTATAGTGGGCTAAAATTTTGTATGACCCTCCATATCTTGAGTTGAACATTTTTATGACCCCCCTTCCGCCTACCCCTTCCGCCTACCCCTTCCGCCTAGACAGACTCATGACAAACTATTCATTGCCGGAACTAAGGAGCGGAGTGTGCAAAAATTTAATGTGAAGAAAGTGCGCGGAGCGCATTAACATTTTGATCATAAGTGTAAAGAAGGTGTGTGGAGCGCACAAAATTGTTTGCATTTTTATATAACTAAAGATTGTGCGCACATTTTGATCGTACGTTAAAAGAACTATTAACGGTTTCGCCTATCATTGTCGAGAGGTATCATCAAAATGATGATGTCTATCGACCATAATAGGCGAAACCGTCAATAGCGAGTAAAACATTTGGTTTTGTTCAAAAGAAATTTTTCTTACATATACTGTACATTATATCTACAAACCTGATGAATCTATTTCATACATTTGTACGTATGTTTGTTTAACTTTCAGAGGAAAGAGAAGTGGAGAGGCAGCGACAACTTGAAGAAAAAAATAATTGCCAAACCAGACAAAGACCTCAAATACTGGTATTCTATATAGCTTTGCTAATTGCAATATCCTGGACAAATATCCTATACAGATTGGACTCCATCAGGTGATGGTGGGGGTCAAAGGTTAAGTATGCAACTTTCACAACTTTGTTTATCCTAGCCCATTTGTTTCCTATTGCCATATCTTTGAAACAATGACTGTACTACACATACCTATGCAGAAAGCGACCTCATAAAGGACATTGGCTGGTGACAAACCATGTTGGACTCTTCTACGTGATGACAATGGTCAAAGGTCAAATTGGTAAATACCTCACCTCACAATCACATGAAGGACATTTGGTATTCACATAACTTTTGGACCTCATCAAGTGATGACAGCTAGGGGTCAAAGGTCAAAGTATGCGAGTCTGGTAAACTGTACTTTGTTTCTATATTGCTAACTTTTTCATCACATGAAAATGGAGACTATCCCACACATGCAGAAAACAATCTCATGAAGGAGTCGATAGCAGATATTAGCAGTTGACAGAACTTTTTGGATCCATCAAGTGATGGCAGGGTCAAAGGTCAAAGTATGTGAGTTAGACAAACATTTTTGATCTATATTGCCAAATTTGGAACTTTTTCATCACATGAAATTGGAGACTACCTATAAATGTATGAAGAAAATAATCCCAAGAAGGACATTTGGAAGTTCACATAACTTTTTGGACCCCATCAAGTGATGACAGGGTCAAAGGTCAAAGTATGTGAGGTTTAAAAACTTTCACACATTTTTTTTTTTTATATGAAGGAGTCGGACATTGGTAGTTCACATAATTTTATTTGATCCATCAAGTGATGACAGGGTCAAAGTATGTAAGGCTGATGACAAACTTTGATACAACTTTATTGCCACATTTGGAACTTTTTCATCACATGAATTCAGAGAATACCACATTGCAGAACTTTTTAAAACTTGAATGAATAGCAAGGTGGTTTTGTGATGAGTGTAAAGCACATAATGTAGAAATGTTTTAATTAAGTATTCTGACACAGCTATATGACAGTATTTTAGTCAGTTTTAATAACAGCTTATTCATTTGATTTTTACATGAAAGTAAGCTTTTTAAATATTTATTATTTATGTTAGCAATTTTATACTTTTAAATTCAAAGAGCTGCTAATACTTGTAGTAGCTAGTGGCATTTTAAGACCCAGGGTATTTTCACAAAGAGCTGTGATGTATACCTACCTTCCAGGGGTATGATGTGGCAATGACGTCAACAGAATTGAGGCAGCTGTTTCTTGCGCGTATCTATGCGGCGTCTTTAAGTGCATGCGTGTGTACACCAGCACTTTGAGCGAACACTGGCGATTTGAAGCTGCGTCCAATGAAATATACGCTGATGTCATTGCCATATCAGGGTGAAAAATATTATAATAAATGTGTATCACTTGTTGGGAGTGAAATTGTAATTGCATTAGATGAATCAACATCTCAGTACAAGTGAAGGAGAGAACTAAATTATCATTCTCAGTACAAGTGCATTATTTTGTACAATTTCTCAAGCAACAAGTAATATGCATTTACCTATTTCATACACAACTAACACAAGAAATTTTTTTTATAACAATAAATATAAATGCATCAACCCGCAAGAAGAAACTTCGGGTAGTGGGCGGAGTGTACGCCCATGCATTATACATAATACATGTTCACATTTGTATAACGTTTGCTCTGATTGGTTCTTGCTATCTAAGAGTACGAAATTAAATCAAGTTTCAACCACGAAAACAAGCAAATTTTAATGTTTTAAGCCCATTTCCCCTAAAATTGCACAAAATATTAAAATTTAACTTTTTAAAGTGTAACATGATTACCTTTTTAATAGGAACACACGCTTCTACACACTATTTCCCAACAGCCAAAATCCCCATGCTTTGTATGCTGTGAATTCTCGCATATTCACGAGGGTTGACATGTGTCTCTGACAAATCACATAAGCATTGCGTGCCTCCACAATTACATGATAGAGTGTTGCATGTCTTCACGTTTATGCCAAAGACATAAAAATATGTGGTATGAGTTTAGCAGTTTCAGTATGTTGCACTTCATATGGAGCGATTGGCCCCGGGGAGGGTTCTCAGTACAAATGACCATACGGGGACGTGCCGCAAATATGGGTAGCATTTTCAGCCTTTTGGTATATCATTGCTAAAATAGCCCAATTTTTCCTTAATCTAGCCAAAATTGTCAAAATTTTGGGAAAATTTGTAAAAACTAAGACAATTTGGGTTAAATTCGGCCGAAAATTTTGACTTTTGGTATATCAATGGGTCCAAATTTCTTGAAAAATTGGTATATTTATGGATCCACTTTCAAATTCTCAGCGGCACATCCCTACCAAAACCAAACTTGAGCCCCCGGGATTGGCCCTCATCAACGGGTGATGCTATAGTGTGTAGCAATTCAGAGAAGATACCTTACACTTCCCATAATGCATTTCTCCGATTTCAATTTTATGTACTGATTTGCTAGCTAGTGCAACATGGGTCGATAGTGACAAATGTGCCTCAATGAACAGGGCACACCCAGATCTTGTTAAATATGTTTATTTCTTGACTATCGACCCATGTTTAGCGAGTCTATTATCAAAATGAAAACAAAGGGAACCTGTACAAAGTAATGGGAGTGCCATAATGAAATGAGGGGATGTATCATGTTGCAAAGGATTTTGGGAAGGGTAAGATATCATCTCTGGTAGTAGTCTGTGAATGGTAAATACATAAATAATTTAGTTCATCATTGTCACTTATAACACTTGAAAATCGATAATCATCAAAATAGTACTACAATAACTGTTTTTTATAATAAAAAGTTACTCAAATAACTATAAAAGTGTTTCTTAAACTTTTTGCTTTTCAACCAGTATGCTTGGTAAATAAATAAATGTTCTCTCATCACAATTCTATAGTAATAGCAAAGAAATACGTTTCTACGGCAACATTACAATACCTGGTCTGCTATAATATTTTTCACCCTGATGTGGCAGTGACTTCAATGCGCCGAGGCAGCTGCACACATCTATGCGGAGTCTTCAAGCATGTACGTGCAGACACCAGTGCTTTGCGCATCCGCTAGCTGCTTGAAGCTGTGCCTACTGAAATGCGCACAGACGTTATTGCCACATCAGGGTGAAAAATGGTAAACCAGACTATTTGGTTTCCAAAATAAGTACTGCGAGTTGTATTCTTAACAAACACTAGACCCAAAGAGAACTGTCTAAGAATTGCTCTGTGCGTAAGGCTAATCAACCATATTAGTTGTGGGTACCTAAATAGTGTACCTCGGGCATTTTATTAACAAAAGCTTGATATCGAATGATAATTTGCATCTTTAAGGGAACTGGAATGAGCGTTTTCAGCGTTTCGACAGAATTTTTTGTGGGACATGAGAGCACATCAGACCTTTGAGAGCACATCAGACCTTTGAGAGCACATCAGACATCAGAATTGCATTCTGAATACAAAGAATGTCTTTCTGATATCAAATAATTTTCATTTTATGAAATTCACGATATAATACAAATATTATGGCAAATTATTAAAATTTGATATTTTATAAATTTAATGATATTGTCTTAAAGTGTATGTAGGGAGGAAAAGCCGACGATCAATTGAAAATTTTGACCTTTCATATTGAAGATATGGATTTTTTCCCAAAAGACCAAATTTTTTTGGTGTTTTGGGAAAAAAAATTCATATCTTCAATACGAAAGGTCAAAATTTTCAATTGATCGTCGGTTTTTCATCCCACCTACATACACTTTAAGTATAAATCATCAGATTTATAAAGTTTACTTCAAGTACTGTTAAATATCAAAAATATAAATTTTTAATGATTTGCCATAAAATGTGTATTACATTGCAATTTCAAAAATGAAAATTATTTGATATCAGAAGGACATTCTTCGTATTCAGAATGCAATTCGATATGTCTGATGTGCTCTAATGTCCCACAATAAATACTGTCCAAACGCTTCATACCCCATCCCTTAAGCTTGAGTATTACAAATGACTGCCTGTGTAGCGTTGTTGGCACAACCCACTACTCATAGCTTGAAAAAGTGGGTATTGAGGGCAGAACTTACCCGTGGTGCAAAGGTATATGGTATACAGAACCCCCCCTGGTCTTATCTCTTTGATTATCATTTCCCAGATCTTACAATTTCCTTCCTCTTTGGTTTCTGCAATCTGTACTCTCAAAGTCCAGCCCATCATAACTGTTTATTCTGCAGACCTATACCATTACACTCTATTATCTGTGCCTCAGGTGCGCTGCTATCATCAGCCGATTTGATTGTAAAAGTAGCCTGAAAATACACAAATTTTGAGCATTAATTATACCTGCTAAATGTAAAATAACTAAGGTGGTCCATTTCACTAAGCTTTATGAAGCTTGGTAAGTCTCAAAATCAACTTATAACACGTTGTAAAATCCTTCTCACTTAAAGCCATATTATAACATTTGCTGAGGAGGACGCCCTCACTGAATTTTTCAAATTCTTTTTTTTACACAATTAAATTGTACTTTATTAAACCAATATACCCTGCAAAAATCAAGACTCTAGAGGTGTTGTAGTTTTGTCAAAATCTGAGATTTTGAATAAAACGACGGAACCGGCGCTTTATTATTACGATGGAATTATTAGTCGAACGCATACACGATGTTCATAACACACAGTATGTACACGGCGTGCGGGACGGTGAGATACACAACAAAGGGTCGTACCATAACATGACCGAAGGAGTGGTACGTATTGGTGAAGTGTGCGCTGGTAGTAAATTCCAATTTTCTTTGCTTTGCCGTAGTTGTTCAGCTCAAAAATAAAAGGGAAAATTTTATGGAAAAGAAATGCTAATATATTTTGTTTGAAAATGTTATAATATGGCTTTAAATGAGTTATGATTGGTACTCTTCGAAAGGGATCAAATCAAAACTCGACCGCCGGTTGACCAGCGGTTAAAAAAAAAAGAGCAGTGGTTTATAGTGTGCTATACAAACAGGCACAATGCCTAAACATTGATCCACAAGCCTCAGCACACTTCACAGGTTACCGGCGGTTGAGCAGCTTTCCATTGTTTAGAACAATAGAAATTGGCTTCAACCGGACGGAACCGCCTGGAACCAGCGGTCGAATTTTGATTTGATCCCAAAGTTAAAGTACAGGGACCCTTCTTAAGTTACGTCTGGTAAAGGGATATTCCTAACTTGCTAATGGTTACTTGTTATACAAAGGGTAAAAAGTTTAGTGAAATGGACCCACATCGTGTTTTTACAACAATGGATATCATATGCGATCTTAAAGTTGCAAGGACCACAAGGGGACGCTTGAGAAATAAACTGTACGCATGCGTGATACAAAATGAGTGAAAAGCTTTCATTTGTTTTGACCAGGCAAGTACATTGAAACAACTCATCTGACACATTTAGCGGTTAAACAAAAAAATAAACAAAAAAGCGCAGTGATTTATAGTGCGCTATGCACAGGCACAACGCCTAGACGTTGATCCACAAGCCTCAGCACACTTTACATTGAAACAACTCATCTGACACTTTTAGCGGTTAAAAAACGACGACAACAACAACAACAACACTGTTTAATTTGAACTTGGTCAAGTTATTTAGGGTAATTTTTTTATTTTTTTTGTAAATTTGTATCTAAAGAGGGTACCTTTTGTGGCCAAAAGCTTGCTTAGGCGACAAAAAACCCATCGAGTCTATGGGCCCGAGTGACCCAGATTTGAAGAAATTCAGGAGAAAATTTCCTTGTCAAAATATTTACAAATTTGGGGATTTCTAAAAGGGATTTCAGGTATGTTGATTCCTCTCTATCATCATTAATTTTGAGTCCTTTAGAAGTCATTTTGTAAGACCCCTCCCTGCCCAATTAATTCTGTACCTAAGAAAGGTAATTCAACTTTTCAGTAAATCCCATTAGCCTTTGTGAGTATACCTCGGATGTCGTCACACCAATACGCACATCATTACTGCATACTTCGCGGCTTTCAAATGTGCAATAACAATGTTCGCTATAAAATGTGCACATTAAATGACGTCAAATGATTGACAGCAGGTGCACCGGCAAAAGCTTATGAGAATTACCGAACAGGTGGATTTGTGCACAATTTTATAATTGAATACTAGACTATGCCATAGTCGATGTTTGATAAATAAAACTGAATGTTATTAATCGTGATGAACGCATTCAGTTGAACTCGAAATTATACTGATATTTATTACATCAAAATACTAGTATAAAATGGTTATGAAAAAGTTTATATAATTATATTTGTGACAGTAAAAGTAAAGTATAGGCCCTACGTAGGCTTATATTATTGAATGCAACATATCATAATGGCATAATTATAATGACACTTCAATACTGAACAATTCTAATTTTAGAATCTGCCAGTTTATTATCCGAAAAACCAACTATGGACTTTCACTTTTAAGCAGAACTTTACCCCCTGTTTACCCCGGGACTTCGTTCTCTAAAACACACTGTCAATCATACTTGTTTATCAATAAAATCTAACCACAAGACTAAGCATGGTGGTACAATACTGCGCTTAGATGCGTCGTTCATCCGCCAGCACAAAAGCGCCGCATTCCATAGATAATTGTGTACCATGTATAGTTAATGGTACCAGTACGTGTCGGGACGATTTAAACAATAACAAGATCTGGGCGACCAATCACAAGCCAGATTCATCCACTTGGGAAGCTAACAAACAGAGGGCGTACGGTGACTGAAAAGATCAGTTGTGAAAATCTATCAATTGTGCACACATTAATTAAATCAGAGTTTTAAGCAAAATGTAATAGCCAGAGTATGCACAAAATTATTGGCAAGTGGACTACAGAGAAGTCTAAATTGAATACCTGAGTGGAAGAAGGACCCAACTCCATTTTTTTTTTTTTACAAAAATGAGTTAGCCTAGCATTTTATTGCCAGCAGATTGTTCTTCCTTGTGTGTGAAAGATGAGCCACTCTCTAAATAGTCTTCCATGTACACTTAATCATGGTTTACATGGAAGAGAGGCCCAACTCCATGGAGTTGGGCCCTTCTTCCACAAATATTGGGTTAAAAAGGAATTTTATTCATCCATGAAATCTGCTTTTCACTACAATAAACTATCTTGCTAACATATTATATGCTTCTACTTGTGCAATTAATGGCTAATTACCAAATTTCTGTAGCTATTTATAACACATTTGCTTACGGAACTGGCACTTGCAGTATATTGGTGGAAGAAGGGCCTAACTCCAGCTCATATTAAGACCTGTACTGTTGCCATGGAAACATCATATATAATTTCGAATGTATGTAATACTGTATGTTCATGTATTTAAGGTCCCCTGAAGATGAAAATATTCTGTCTATAAAACTTGTCCAAATATTAAGTTTTTTCTTAATATCTCAAAAACAGTTTTGATGGAGTTGGGCCCTTCTTCCACTCAGGTATTCAATACAATTATGTTCTAGTTTTTACCTCTGTGAGTTGTTTAGCAACATGTATAGCAGTCTCCGTATGTAACGTAATAGGACCGCATCGTATCTTAGACACACCCGATGCTAATGCCATGAAAATGATGAGCTGTGGAAGATACAAACCTGTATTTATTAGTAGGGATGACCAATGAACCATCAACTTGATTAGAACACTCCCATAGACATGCAGGGAGCTCAACTGTGCACTGCTTGCACAGACATTTCTAAATTGATCTCATTCTTTTAATTTTCAATATTTTTCTGTAAAAATTGGGGAAGTTACTGCCAATTATATTTTGTAACTATCTTGCAAATTACAGCAACATAACTTATTTCGTTTTTCTGTAAGTGCGAGTCAAAATTGGTCCATCGCCACAGTGCGCTTAATTGCCAGTGGCTGAGTTCAGCACTGCTCAAGAATGGCACAAAATATTCATGTCAATAATTTCAGGTGAAAAACGTGGCCTACTGAGCTGAAATTTGGCAGAGTTGCCAGTAATACCTCTGTCATACCCTCTGTAAAAAGGTTAAAATATTGAACAAGTAGATCTTGAGTTACAAATTAAATCACCAGCTTCCCTTTGGAATTCCCATACTCCTTTCGAATCATGCTAAGAAGACACCTTTCTGAACATAAATGTGAAGTTTCGTGCTCATTTGATGTATTTTTCACCTGATTTCAACCCTAAACGTTTTGTTATATTTAGGCCCATACCATCTACAACTTGCTGCTGGCTATACCTTGTTTAGGACTTTCACCTGAATGTGCAACCATAACTGTTTCAAAATAGCCCGCGATAGTCATGCAGGTATTACTCCGAGGTCAAGCATTGAATTGGTTTGAACAAAGATACTCATAATGTATTGAGTATCTTTGGTTTGAATGAGGAATACTACAGGAACCAGCGCCTTTTGTTAGAAGTCACACATGAGCATGATGAGTAAAGTGGATAATCTCTATTGTTGTGAATGAGTCAATGACCTTCAAAACTTAAGATTTTGTTTACACACACCTACTAATTGGTCATATTAAACCCAATAACATTGAAATTCTTGGTTGTGAAAAAAAAGTTCACCTTCTTAGTGCAATTTTGATTTTGTGCCATATCGGCTATCTTGGATGATTTTTGGCAAATGTCCTCTAAATGCATGATTTCAATGCCTTGGTTTGAAAAAATAAGTTATGCCAGTGACTAGTTAAGTGCCATTTCATAAGAAACCCTTTGATACTTTCACAATATGCTTGTTTCATGTTTGCAAATATGTTAAAATAAAGAAATATATAAAGGTAAATATATGCTTATGCCAATTTTGCTCCCAATTGCTATTTTTGACCTTGCATTTTATTTCGCTTCCAATGACCGGTCAGAATGGGAAACTTTGATAATTCATAATTCGAAAAGTTTTTGACCGATTTTGACCATTTACCCACCAAAATACTTCTGTTGATGAATTCTACCCAGAAAACAATATTTTGTAGCAATAGGGTCAACATGAAATTTTGATGGTCATCCCTATTATTAGGAATACACTCAATGTTTCAAAAATACACCCAAATGTATTAGGAATATACTCAAATGTTTTAAAAATACACCCAACTGTATTAGGAATACACCCAAAATCGTCCACACACCCTCTATGATATCTTGTTATTGGTAAGAATTGGATATATTTTTAAGGGGATCTGTAACGTAGCATTGTTCCTTACCTGGTCCTGCAAGTGTTCGTCCACACACCCTCTATGATACATCGTTATTGGTAAGAATTGGATATATTTTCAAGGGGATCTGTAATGTAGCATAGTTCCTTACCTGGTCCTGCAAGTGTTCGTCCACACACCCTCTATGATATCTCGTTATTGGTAAGAATTGGATATATTTTTAAGGGGATCTGTAACGTAGCATAGTTCCTTACCTGGTCCTGCAAGTGTTTGTCCACACACCCTTTATGATATCTCGTTATTGGTAAGAAGTGGATATATTTTTAAGGGGATCTGTAACGTAGCATAGTTCCTTACCTGGTCCTGCAAGTGTTCGTCCACACACCCTCTATGATACATCGTTATTGGTAAGAATTGGATATATTTTCAAGGGGATCTGTAATGTAGCATAGTTCCTTACCTGGTCCTGCAAGTGTTCGTCCACACACCCTCTATGACATCTCGTTATTGGTAAGAATTGGATATATTTTCAAGGGGATCTGTAATGTAGCATAGTTCCTTACCTGGTCCTGCAAGTGTTCGTCCACACACCCTCTATGATACATCGTTATTAGTAAGAATTGGATATATTTTTAAGGGGAGCTGTAACGTAGCATTGTTCCTTACCTGGTCCTGCAAGTGTTCGTCCACACACCCTCTATGATATCTCGTTATTGGTAAGAATTGGATATATTTTTAAGGGGATCTGTAACGTAGCATAGTTCCTTACCTGGTCCTGCAAGTGTTCAACCACACACCCTCTATGACATCTCGTTATTGGTAAGAATTGGATATATTTTTAAGGGGATCTGTAACGTAGCATAGTTCCTTACCTGGTCCTGCAAGTGTTCATCCACACACCCTCTATGACATCTCGTTATTGGTACGAATTGGATATATTTTTAAGGGGATCTGTAATGTAGCATAGTTCCTTACCTGGTCCTGCAAGTGTTCGTCCACACACCCTCTATGACATCTCGTTATTGGTAAGAATTGGATATATTTTAAGGGGATCTGTAACGTAGCATAGTTCCTTACCTGGTCCTGCAAGTGTTCGTCCACACACCCACTATGACATCTCGTTATTGGTAAGAATTGGATATATTTTTAAGGGGATCTGTAACGTAGCATAGTTCCTTACCTGGTCCTGCAAGTGTTCGTCCACACACCCTCTATGATACATCGTTATTGGTAAGAAGTGGATATATTTTTAAGGGGATCTGTAACGTAGCATAGTTCCTTACCTGGTCCTGCAAGTGTTCGTCCACACACCCTCTATGACATCTCATTATTGGTAAGAATTGGATATATTTTTAAGGCAGACATGCCAACTTTTAAATCCAGATTTCCGTACTCAGAAGAACAAAAATCCGTATTTTGCACCCTAAAACCGTATTTTTTAAATATGTACCTTTTGCATACCTGCCAACCCCAGAAACTCCAAAAGTAGAACACATAATTGAGAGGGAGCAGTGGCACTTGTGCGCCTCGAGCACGTGAACGGCCCGGGTCCAGGGGCCCACTTTACAAATTTGCAATCAAATTAGGCAATACCAAAGAACCATTCCATCAAAGTAATAAATCAATACAGAAAGATGCTTCCTTTACGAGTTATCACTCATTGAAAGTGCTACTTTGCTATACTTTACATGGAAAGAGGCCATCTTAAAGTCGCATATTTCCTTAATTACATAACTGATCAAGCTGAATTCGGATATATGATGCACAGTTGAAAATTAATTTTTTAAAGATTTGGTGACCTCAGTCGACCTTTGACCTTGTATGTGACCTTTGACCTCACAAAATTGGATAAAGTATGTAGACCAAACAAATTGGGTTGTGTTACTTCTAATGTTGTTAGAAGCATGCTTTGTTAAAACTTTCAAGTTCAGAAAATCATTGATCATCATCATCTGAATCTGAATAAACAAAGTGGGAAAGCATCTTGTAGGCCTATGCATATTTCTTTAATGTGCATGCATGGTGCGAAAGTCGGGAAGTAAAAGGAGGTCTGAAACCTTCTTGTATGTTTATTCTTTTGCACCAATAGAGCTAAAAAGTAAACTAAATACCTTCAGAAGACATAGCATTAGGTGGTTAATAAAAATATTAATGTGCATGAAAAATCTGCAAGTCAGAAGAAAATTATTTCGGAAACCATCTTGTAGGCCTATTAAATATTTCTTTAATGTGCATGCATGGTGCGAAAGTTGGAAGTAAAAGGAGGTCGGAAACCTTCTTTTATGCTTATTCTTTTGCACCAAAAGAGCTAAATAGTTAACTAAATACCTTCAGAAGACATAGCATTAGGTGGATAATAATAAAAACATTAATGTGCATGAAAAATCTGCAAGTCGGAAGAAAATTATTTCGGAAAGCATCTTGTAGGCCTATTAAATATTTCTTTAATGTGCATGCATGGTGCGAAAGTCGGAAGTAAAAGGAGGTGGGAAACCTTCTTTTATGCATCTGTGAAAGACACAACATTTTATTATTTTGGTCAAAATTCTGGAATACCGTGGTATGACTTTGTTTCCAGGTTGAATGTTACGTTGAGGTAAGGCATTACTCGTTGACTGCCGATAAAACGCCCAATAAAGACTTAGTCACCGGACCGCGCCGGCCAGTTAAAGTACATGCCCTATCACACCACTCCACACCATACATAAATTCTCCCAGTCACAATCCCCCAATATGAAATTCAAAAAAAGTAAACTTCAGTTTGGCAGAGGCGGGGTTCGAACTCACGGCATAACGCTTAGTACTCTATGAGCCTAGCGCCTTAGACCACTCGGCTACTTGTCTTGTTGTTATTCATCTGAAACTTATTTAAAAATATAATCGCAACTTCAACATAGGCCTAGCAAGTGACAAGCAAAGGCAAAAAACGTATTATATTTTGGAATTTTACCATTAATGTGTATTATAATAGAGCTACCATTATTTATATTGTTGAATTCTCAAGCGCATCATTTCAATTGGGTTTGATTCCTAAAGCCCGATACTGACTCCACCTGTACATTTTAATTTCATCGCGGGATGCTGAGATGTTTGAAAAGCATCGCAGCATCGCATACCG
Organism: Amphiura filiformis; assembly: GCF_039555335.1. NCBI lineage: Eukaryota > Metazoa > Echinodermata > Ophiuroidea > Amphilepidida > Amphiuridae > Amphiura > Amphiura filiformis. The sequence goes on from NC_092629.1 coordinate 35,406,243, forward strand.
CCATGCAAGTGGAGTCAGGATCGGGCTTAATTCGAACCACCAGCATCCATGGTTCGATGTAGAGAGTCTTTCCTATTCAGAGGAAATATTGCAATTACACACCTTATTGCCTTTTAACAATAACCAAAGACACTAGCACGTAATTCCAGTCAAGCACCAATCTTTAATCTATTGTTGAAGAGGATAATAAGCTTATACTTATGTATAGCATTCGTAAAAAAGCTTAAGTCTTTGTTTGCTTTGGTTAAATCCTGTTCAAGTGGTGGGTTAACCAACAATTAACAATGAGAGCACATTCCTGAACCTTAGAGACCTGATTCAGTTGGTGATGATTTGAAGTGACCGCCAATTATGACCATTTGATATTTAATACCAGCAATGTGGAAAAAAAGAAATAATGTAGTGCCAAAATAATGTTTAACAAGTTACAACTCCGCTTCTGCAGTACGAATCTCAGCGGCGAATGTCAGGTTATTATTTCCCAGTCTTGAAAAAAAAATGCAGGCAGAGGTGGGAATCGATCTCGGTACCTCCCGGTTAAAAAGCACTGTGCAAAACCACTAAGCCAACTAAATATCTGTTGTGAGATGCTTGACATTAATCTTTGATATTGCTTAATGGAACAAATCGCGAATTAAATCAGTAATAAAAGAAGTAGATTCTTATTTAGCGGCCAAATTGGATAAAAGGGGAAATATTTGTCCCTGATCTAAAGAAAATATAGTTTAGAAAATTATCAAATAAATTTAAATTAAAAATTGAGATTTTATATTTATTTATTTCACAAGGCGACATTATCACAGACAAACACTGTATACGCTAAAAACTCGACCCTTATTACTAGATGAGGGCATAGCTCAGTGTTAGAGCATCAGACTGGTAATGTTATTATCGTTAGTTCGAATCCGCCTGCCAGCAATGGTTATTATGATTTTAATGCTACACTACAATTTGTTCAATTTTTTTTTTTTTATTTATTTATTTATTTATTTATTTATTTAAATAATTTGATATATTTGAAAGGGGTATTTGAGCAATTTGAAATTTTTACCCCGTATAATCCTATGGGGTCATTTTGAACCCACCCCCTCCCGAATTGCCAAAACCTATGAGTTTAAATCATACATAATGATCAGTACGTCAATCATGAGTTAACACCGGTTGGTCACTACATTTATTTGGGAATGTGTAGGCACTGCAGCTTGATTCACCATCCACAACATGATAATGTGTGCACATGCTACATTATATACACTTGTAGGCCTATGTTGTTGTTGGTGTATAAGTAATGGGCCTTGCAATTGAAATGCCTCAAGCTTTTAATCCGATATGCAGATTATCTATTTGTTTTCATGAATTGGAAGACATTCTTTGATGTATTACTGAGCTCAATGATCTGAAATTACTGGAGTGTGAGGTCAGCATATTATTTTATTAACAGAAAGTATAGAGGCCCTGCATGAAATTATCGATTGGCTCCAAACAAAGGATTTGAGCCGGTGTCCTTCCCGTAGTTATGGCGGAGTGCAGTCCATTCAATCAAATGTTGTCATCAACCTATTTGATTGCAATCATGCTTTTGTTGAATGCATTTGAGTAGTCCACCATATTTACGGGATGATATGTCACATGCAAGGCCTCTATTCTCTAAATTCATTTCCTAATGTATGTGAGAATGATACAATGACATGATGAACATAGTCATTGATGCATCAGTTTTAAAATAGACTAGGCGGTTACCATATTTTACCATATTACCAGGCTGATGGTGACATGCCCATATGACAGTTTTACTAATTTGACCTCAGATGACCCTGGCGACCCCAAAATGACCTTCCAAAAATTTGGCTCTAAATGTTGACTGTACCCACCAAGTTTCATGCCCATACGACAGTTTTAGTAATTTGACCTCAGATGACCCCTGGGTGACCTTGGATGACCCCAAAATGATCTAAACTTATAACTCTAAATGTTGACTGTACCCACCAAGTTTCATGCCCATATATGAGTTTTTACTAATTTGACCTCAGATGACCCCTGGGTGACCTTGGATGACCCCAAAATGATCTAAACTTATAACTCTAAATGTTGACTGTACCTACCAAGTTTCATGCCCATACGACACTTTTTAGTAATTTGACCTCAGATGACCCCTGGGAGGGGAGCCCGGTGTCAGATGACTTTAAAACGAACATAAACATCTTCTTGCCAGGACAGAACTACACCCACCCACCGAGTTTGAGCCCGTCGACCTAGTTTCATGCCCAAATGACAGTTTTTAGTCATTTTACCTCAAATGACCCCTGGGAGGGGCCCCGTGGTCGGATGACTTAACGAACATAAACTTATTCTTGTCAGGACAGAACTACACCCACCCACCGAGTTTGAGCCCCAGTGGGACCTAGTTTCATGCCCATATGACAGTTTTTAGTCATTTGACCTCAAATGACCCCTTGAGAGGGGGCCCGGGTCGGATGACTTAACGAACATAAACTTCTTCTTGCCAGGACAGAACTACACCCACCCACCGAGTTTGAGCCCCGTCGACCCGTAGTCACAGCCGAGTCACAGACAAAACCTAAATCAACAGAATATATCCATTACTCGTCTCGAAAGAGCTCAAAATAAATAACTTAGAAAATTTTCTTGATGTCCTTTAACATGTTTCCATAGTTAACCATCGTTAGCCATGGATATCTATGCTGTAGAACTGACCGGTGACTAAGTCCGATTTATTGGGACGTCTATCGACCATCAACGAGTAATGCTACACCCACCCACCGAGTTTGAGTCCCGTACGACCTAGTTTCATGCCCATATGACAGTTTTAGTCATTTGACCTCAAATGACCCCTGGGAGGGGGCCCCGAGTCGGATGACTTAACGAACATAAACATCTTCTTGCCAGGACAGAACATCACCCACCCACCGAGTTTGAGTCCCGTCGACCTAGTTTCATGCCCATATGACAGTTTTAGTCATTTGACCTCAAATGACCCCTGGGAGGGGCCCCGGGTCGGATGACTTAACGAACATAAACTTCTTCTTGCCAGGACAGAACTACACCCACCCACCGAGTTTGAGCCTCGTGCGACCTAGTTTCATGCCCATATGACAGTCTTTAGTCATTTGACCTCAAATGACCCCTGGGAGGGGGGGCGGGTCGGATGACTTAACGAACATAAACTTCTTCTTGCCAGGACAGAGCTACACCCACCCACCGAGTTTGAGCCCCGTACGACCTACGACGGCCTCACATTAGCAGTCACAGACAAAACCTAAATCTACAGAATATATCCATTTACTCGTCGATACTCGAAAGAGCTCAAAATAAAAATTTTCTTGATGTCCTTTAACATGTTTTCATAGTTAACCATCGTTAGCCATGGAAATCTATCATGAGAACTGACCGGTGACTAAGTCCGATTTATTGGGACGTTTATCGGCAGTCAACGAGTAATGGTATTGTTCCTTACCTGGTCCTGCAAGTGTTCGTCCACACACCCTCTACGATATCTCGTTATTGGTAAGAATTGGATATATTTTTAAGGGGAGCTGTAACGTAGCATTGTTCCTTACCTGGTCCTGCAAGTGTTCGTCCACACACCCTCTACGATATCTCGTTATTGGTAAGAATTGGATATATTTTTAAGGGGATCTGTAACGTAGCATAGTTCCTTACCTGGTCCTGCAAGTGTTCATCCACACATCCTCCATGCTGTAAGCTATCTAATAACATTTGGGCTGCTTGCCGTCCAACTTCCTCTGCCTGTACACCTCGCTTTCCTAGAGATGACCCCGCCAGCAGACACCCTGTACTTGTCTCTGCTATAACACTGTTTGTTAAAAAATATCATTGATTTATTTTTATTTATTTATAACATTTGGCACAAAGCCAGGCAGATTCAATATTGAAAAGACAATAAATTGAAAGATTGCTCTTACATTAAAATCAAAATATTACCAGAAAATACATAAGGCAGAATAACATAAAACAATATATAAATTATCACCCATGAATTAAATTTTGCACTTCCAAATTTGTTTGTATGAGTACACAACATAGATTTGCACAAACACAAATTTAATTTATTTAAACAAAAAGAATTCAATCTTGATATAATTTCATTAATTATGTAAATCAATTCATCAATGTTTTAACCAATCGGTCAATCAATCAACTATCAATCAACAATCAATCAATCAATCAACAGTGGTGGCAGATGCATTAGAATTATTTTCTGGCAGTTTTACTTGAACATTTGCACTTAAAGTGCACAAAATTTTTTCAATTTCAGAATATTTTTGCGCAAAATGAAGGTACATTTTGGTATCTGAGGGGCCAGTCCAATTTTACCCTATTTTGCCCAAACCATAGTGGTTTTGCGCTAAAAGGAAGATGCACAGAGCAATTTTTGCTTTATTTTTTTTTCCACAAGGATTTTTACGGAGAGATGTCGGATGTCCCCCCATAGAATCATTTAGGGGGATGCATCCCCACCCCCACCTCTGTTGCCAATTCCAATCAATGTTCTAAAACGTCAACATATAAATTCCACATCAAACTTACATGATGCCACTGCCATTTCCAACTGCAGCATGTTGTTGTTCCTTGATCGCATCGATCCTAACATTGACATCTTTGTATTGGCGTCTCAATACATCTGTTGCAGTCCTGGCCATGGACTGCGCCATCTGTAAATATGAAAACAATACATATGATATAAACTCCATTTTACTTCATATCAGGGCTTGAAGTTGGCACCGTTGGATAGGCTGTATCATAATTGGGCTATTCCATTTGAAATCTATACGCCCCCTATGGAAGCTGAGTTTGCAACTCGAGTTCAGTTGAAGATGAGTTTCATTTTGTACTTGTATATAATCTTTTTTTTTTGTTATTTAATAATAATAAAAATAATAATGTTTTATTCTTATTTTATAAGATCTCAAGCCGCTGAACATTTTACAAGCATAAAATACATGAACATAATGTAGATTATTCATGAAGTTGGTAAAACAAAAGTACAGAAATTAAATCAGATACTGGAACTTACATTTCGTTAACAAAATAATCGTCCAAAACCATCAGACGACTGATTCATACTGATTGGAGGCATACAGGACGGCCATCAATTCCTTTCAGTTCCTCATCCCATCCATGCGAGAGTTGAAACAGAGTCCTCCTGTCCTATTCAGCAACTTTGACAATTTTGACTCTCTCACAAATGGCTTCACACACACCCTTTTCAAAAGAGCATTCCTCCTTGTCAAGAATGATGATTTCTTCAGAATTAAAGGTATGTCCCATGCCTTTGTTGTGGGTGAATACGGCAGAGTTTGGGCTTTGTTAGACTCTCACATGCAAAGGACCAGGCACTGAAAGGAATTGATCACCGTCTCTCATGTGACCAATCAATCTGAATCAGTCACAATGTCCGATGGTTTCGGACAAAAACCTGAGTTGCAGTATTTGGTTCAATTTATGTACTATTGACAGGATGTTGACATGTTAATTAGTATTTCTCATTTATTTGGATGACCTAACGGTTAGGGGGTCCGTCCAGTGATTGGAAGATCAGAAAACAATGCTAAGCTTACTTTGATGGGTAATACTCCTGCAACAAATGCTGTTCCTGTTATCTTGGTCACATGACCTGGATCCATCATCTCAATAGGTTTTAGATGTTTCACTGGTGTGGTTGTTACTCTGACTTCTCCACCTCCCTTTGGAAAATAGCCTCTGTTTAACAAATCACACAAACAAACTGTTTTTATAATTAAATCTTTACTGCATATTTTCAACAACAAAATCTAGCATACAGTGCAAAAGGTTGGTCATCAGAAGATATACAACTCTACATGATCAAAAACTGCCAACAGGGACAAATGTGTTCTTGCTACTGGCATGACATAACATAGTACTACCTGCCGCGCAGGGGGAGTGGAGGCATATTTAGGTGCTGGTTACCCCACCATGATTACATGCACATTCCATAAGGGGTAATTGCAGAAGTATCCATGCAGCAATCCCTGGCAGATTTTTTACATCTGTACTATTCATCTACCCAGCACTTTTGTGTACATTGTAATGTACATGTACACATGTGTAAAAGAAATATTGCAAATGATCTTTGAATCCATAATCTCAAAAGCTTTTAGAGGTTTCACTGGTGTGGTTGATACTCTTACTTCACCCCTCACCCCTCTCTTTGGATAATAGTCTCTGATTAACCACAAAGTTGTTTTCCTCTGTGTTTTTCAGCTGGAAAGATAAGATTTATTAAAGATTTTAATCTTCTTCCCATTGTTTTCCGCTTCCTTTTGTTGTACCAAATTTGATAGCCTTAATTAGGCAATAGAAACAAATTGGTTTGATCTTTCGATCGATCATCGATGCTTGTTCCATCCTTATTATTTATGAAATCAATGAATTGACTTTTGTTAATTCTGACAACATATGAATCTTTGCCTCCATTGATGACCAATATAAATTTAGCATTAATTCTGATTAATTAGTTGTTAGTTCATTCATAATTAGCATCGATGGTCGATCCAAAGATCGAACAAATTTGTTTCTGGTGCCTTACCTTCTCTTGATGTCACATTCAAATTGAACTCCCATCTTCTCTGCGATTGGTTTGAAAACCTATGCAAAAGGAATAGCATAAAATTAAAAAATAAAGCACATAGATGGAATCACACAGTCACTCACTTGATCCTATTTGTTTTGTGTAACTACTAGGAACACACAAAGACACAAAACACACAGTTTACATCTTTTCCAACAAACTGGGAACTAAAATGGTGGATTTTTCCCACTTGCTCACTTTTCCGACTACCGAGTTCATCATACTTTCCCACTGGTGTCCCTGTTTGGGACTTTGGTACTTTCAGATAGAAGGGGAATGTAGTTCCAACCAGGGCCTTTTTTGGAGCGGCTACGGCGACGGCCCATTATTTGGCTCGACTTTGCAAAAAGCTTCTAATTTTGGTCTTGCTAGATTTACTTCGCAACTGTTTTGCTTAAAAGTATGCCCAGCTTAAAAATAAAAACACAACTTGCTTGGTGTTGATTTATTATTGTTTAACAATATGCACGGGATGAAATCTTGTGCGTCTAGGCCCGTTATCCTTTGTTTAAATATGAAAAATTAATAATGGATTAATAAAAACACTGACGCTTTTCAAGAGATGGCGCTATTACGATCGCAGAGTATGATCCAGGGATGGATGGTCTCTTATCCCTGGAAAATCTAGCGCGGTAGTTGCAGTTGACATTTTGTTTAAAATTTAATTTAAATTTAAAATATTTACCTTAAAAAAAACACTTGAAATCCTGTGCGTATAGGCTTGTTTGAAACATTAACCTTTAAAAAATCCTTGAAATCCCGTGCGTATAAGCTTTTCATCTTTGTTTGAAATACAAAATTATTGGGTTTATAAAAACACCCAATACGCCGTGACTTTTGTGTCGCTTAAACATATTAAATAAGTTCAATTTTCCGTTAAATCAATAACCAGGCATGCAATATTGTCAGGTATTTACAAGCGACAGTTTTTTATATCATATGTCCACTTGGAAAACACTGAAGAATTAAATATGCAAGTATATTCTAAATAAAATAATTCTACTCCAACAACCCCCCACAACATGATTTCCTAACAAGCTCAACAGTCAAAACAATACTGAAATGGTAACCTGATCTTTATTCCTTTTTATTTGAAACCAACCGCTTTCATCCCAATGTATCCAAAGGGTGACATTTCAGCACCCGTGTGGTACTTCAATATGAAATGGATATAGGTGTAGGGCTGTGTAATAAGGGTGAGAGCATGATTTTTGCCATTCGGTGAGAGCAAAATGTATAAAATATGGGGTTATTGGGTGAGAGAGAGAGAGACAGTTTGCATCTAAATTGGGGAGGGGGAATCGGGTGAGAATATACCTTTTTTTAATGGGGTCTTTGTGTGAGAGCCTAAAGAAGCCTCAAAAATTGAATTCCTAGTTCTAAATGACTTCAAATGGCTTTGTTATTTCAAAAGAATAAACAAAATCAGTGATAGACGAGGCTCGTTGCTGTTCAGATGTAAATATATGGGCCAAGGTCTGACTTTGGGTGACAGCTAAAGGAAAAATATGGGGACTTTGGGTGACAGCGATGGTGAAAGGGGGGTCTTAACAGCACTACATATGCATCACCTCCAAAGTGGGAGTGCCCCCCCCATTTCAGCACATCTCATTAAAGCTCCCATTGGGCGCCCCATTCCTTTTTTAAAGGAATTTTTATTGACAAACTGAACCCACTTGCTCACTTCCTTACCAACACGCCCCCTCACACTCATTAGTCACTCACTCCACTATCTCACTACCTGGCTCACACACATCCACCCACCTACTAACCAACTCACTTAGCTCACTCAAATCAACAACCCAGTCATCACTCGCTCATCAACTCACTCACTTAATACCCAACACCCACACTCCCACCCACCTTCTCACACACACGCACCCCACAAACTTACTACAGTCTGTCCACTTAGAAGTACAAACCAAATCTGTGGCATCGGGGGTCGATGCTTTGCGTAAAGAGCGTGGTGCACAAATCGTGCAGCAGTTGGCGCGCCATAGAAGCATTGCACTGAAATAATTATTCTCATACCTCCAGTTTCCGAGGTCTATTTACTTTGTACTTCTATGTGGACAGACTATAAGTCATTCATTCATCACAAACTTGCTCACTTCTTCTTTTACTCATCCACACAGCCAGCTACTTTATGTCTTTTCATATGACAGAAAAAGGTTTTTACATGGATTCACTAATATTTTTGGTTACACTAATACTTCATGAGCCTTTTTGTTTCGGCTTTCTTACCAGAATATAATGGTCAATAGGGGGCGCCATATCTGTGTTTGTACCACCTTTAAGTGTTATTTGACAATGCCCTGGTGAACACCATGTACATGGAAGAGTGAGTTGTAAAATCAGACATATGCTCCTGTGAAAATATTTACAATCAAAAGGATATTTAATGTGGTACTAGACATTGAAACCCACTCTGGAAAAGCTGGTGGAATGGTTTGCCTTTATTTTTTAAGTAATTTTGGAGAGTAATTGTCTGAATCCAGATCACATGACCCAGTTCATGATCAAGAGCACAAGAACCAGACTCCTGAAAAGTCTGCGAATCTGTCAGAATTTCAAACTGATATCTTGAAATGGTCACTGAATGAGAGCAACACTTTGGGTTAGTCTAGTTGAAATCCATACACACCCTATGAAAGGCATGATCTTAATATTCCCATAGATTTCATATGGAGTCACCCATTTAGGTCACTCCACACTCCCTGTGTCAAAAATTAAGGTCATGTCTTCCATAGGGGGTGTATGGATTTCAACTGAATAGCTTATTTTAGCTAATGGGTTAGAAGCAGGTGCTGATGTTGCTGTGCAGCACAGAGCACAGCTGATGTAGTTCAAGTTGCTTACTCCCCCTCCCTTCCCCTGGAAACAACGTTGGAACGCACATTATAGCACAACCACCTTTCACTATTTTTTAGCATTCAACATTGATTCAGAGGAGCAGAGATTCACGAAATAAACAAAGTGTCCCAACATTTTTGTGCATGATTGTAGGTGTGCACTACACATGTCAACAACATCTGCATCTGCCTCTACCTCTTAGCCTATAACCTCATTATCTTACTGTTGTTGTGTAGTCAATTTGAGGAGCAAACTCTGCATTGGTGCCACCTTTCAATGTCATCTGGGAAGGTCCGGGAGCATAGAGAAGACATGGTAGCGAGACTTGAATCAAGAGGCCTAAGCTCCTACAAGAGAAAAGACAAAAGGTTTACTCTTCGATATCAAATGTGCTCTCTGTCAGTTTGCCTGTAAATTGAGTTGACAACTAGGGGATTAAGCCAACAATGAAAATGGAGCTAGCGTCAGTTTCTGCTACTTTCTACATCCTCTGTGCCAGTTTCATATTAAAATAATGTGGTTGAGCATTATAACTGCATTGGCAAAACCACCTATCTCCTGGCATTTGAAGTACATGGATGTAACAACATTCTTTGCCATTTATCTCGAAATACACCCAATGTATGTGACTTAGCCCCTATTAGAACTAGGATCTTCAATTAATGCACTGAATGCTAGTCATAGGCGTAAACATAAAAAGTCCCAAGTTTTGAGATATTTTCTCAAAATAGCAAAAGCTTCATTAAGGGGTGGGGTATGAACGTTTGGACAGTATTTCTTGTGGGACATTAGAGCACATCAGACATATCGAATTGCACTCTGAATACGAAGAATGTCCTTCTGACATCAAATAATTTTGATTTTTTGAAATTCGCAATGTAATACACATTTTATGGCAAATTATTAAAAATTGATATTTTTGATATTTAACAGTACTCAAAGTAAACTTTATAAATCTGATGATTTATACTTAAAGTGTATGTAGGTGGGATAAAAAGCCGACGATCAATTGAAAATGTTGACCTTTCGTATTGAAGATATGGATTTTTGTTCCCAAATCACAAAAAAAAAAAATTAGGTCTTTTTGGGAAAAAAATCCATATCTTCAAATTTAATAATTTGTCATAAAATTTGTATTATATCGTGAATTTCTAAAAATGAAAATTATTTGATATCAGAAAGACATGCTTCGTATTCAGAATGCAATTTGATATGTCTGATGTGCTCTCATATTCCACAAAAAATACTGTCGAAACGCTCAAAACGCTCATTCCAGATCCCTTAAAATGGAATTGATAAAAAGCATCATTATTCCCTTCCAGAATGTATGGGGAAATGTATGTAAAGTTATGTTTAATAATTGTCTGATCTCCAAAAACAAACTTATTAAACACAAAGTTGTGCGGAATTCAAATTTTACTTCTTGTTATCAGGAGTTCATGTTATTCGGTTCTAATAACATGTGAAATGCATGCTTGGGAATGTAAAACATACTTCTTGTTATCAGGAACTTCATGTTAAGAGGGTTTGTGTTAATGGGTTGCCATTGTAGAGTGCTCCTCAATATTGACCATACAATTAAATACATAAAACTAGTGGTGTAGCCAGGATTTATTCTGGAGGGGGAGGTAAAGTGGGATTTGTTTGGAGGGGGGGGATTTGACAAAAATGGTGAAAAAGAGCTTAAAAATCTAAAATATCATTGGTGGTCAGCAACTTCCCGATCTTGGCTACACCACTGCACCATCAATAGTAACAGTACTACTTTGTATGTGTAACAAAAATTTGACTTCATGTCTTAGATTCAGGGGTGTGGGCGTGGGGCCAGTGCCTGCTTCTTCTTCTTCTCATACAATTTTAGGGCACTGAAATGTCTACTCTTGGGTGGTTCCTGTGCCAATGCAAGAGGTGCTGAAAGTAACCCTAAATGGGGTTAAAATTTTCAAAATGACCCTTATACAGAAGGACTTGAAACTGACAAAAGAAATCTTATTCCTACAGTTTCAGGGACCTCTGTACCAAAACCCCAGCTTTTTATACCCTTTCCAGGACTTTCACTATGACTTTGATACCCAAAAGCCTCCCCAATAGATCCTGCTTAGTTTTCCCTTGCTTTTAAGGGATCTAGAATGAGCGTTTATGGCGTTTCGACAGTATTTTTGTGGGACATGAGAGCACCTCAGACGTATCGAATTGCATTCTGAATACGAAGCATGTCTTTCTGATATCAAATCATTTTTTTTTGAAATTCACGTTACAAATTTTATGATAAATTATTACAATTTGATATTTTTCAAAAAATCTATATATTCAATACGAAAGGTTAAAATTTTCAATTGATCGTTGGCTTTTTATCCCACCTACATACACTTTAAGTATAAATCATCAGATTTATAAAGTTTACTTTGAGTACTGTTAAATATCAAAAATATCAATTTTTAATAATTTGCCATAAAATGTGTATTACATTGCGAATTTCAAAAAATCAAAATCATTTGATGTCAGAAGGACATTCTTCGTATTCAGAATGCAATTCGATATGTCTGATGTGCTCTAATGTCCCACAATAAATACTGTTGATAACGTTCATACCCCTTCCCTTAATGTTCTGATACTGAATAGGAAATACTGATACAACTTGTATCATACCTGCACATGTTCAAACTAATCAACTTCTTCCTTTTTCAGTCAGCATTCTACCCACACCTACTCAAAGAAGATATGTTACCCTTCCCAGAATCCTTTGCAACATAATGCATCACCTCATTTATACATCAAATGATACTCCAATACTTTGTAGTTCAGAACGGTAAACTGCATATCCGCTTTTCAATGGGAAATGAACTTTGCTGCTTGGATGATGTCACGAGAGGTTGGCCTTTATTCCGTATTGAAAAGCGTGTAAAGACGGATATGCAGTCGACCGGCCTCAGTTTGTACAGGTTCCCTTTGTTTTCATGTTGAGAATAGACTGGCTAAACATGGGTAGATAGTCAAGAAATAAATATATTTTGCAAGATCTGGATGTGCTCTGTTCATTAGGGTACATTTCATCACTATCAACCCATGTTGCACTAGATAGCAAATCAGTACAGAAAATTGAAATGGAAGAAATGCATTATGGGAAGTGTAATTAAGACTTACCCTGCAGTTTTTGTGTCTGCTTGATAAGACCCTGCCTTAATGGTGGCTGGTTTCAGAGTGATGTCAGTTGAGCTCACTTGGCCTCCTATTAGTTGACCTGCTGATAAATCTCTCACTAACTGTAAGCCGCATAGATGCTGAGGTCTGTGGAAAATAAACAAGAAAACAAACAAATTAATGCATCTAATGCTGGTTTTATACTTTCTGCTGCTTGCCGCTGGCTCAATCCATGACTCTACCATCACCATATTCTATATTAAATTATACTACTTTTCTGAAAAGAGATGGTAGTGATACTGTGCTTTAGTGACCATATGCACCACATTTTAATGCGAAAAACAATCAAGTTTTGATGAAATCAGGGCTCTGTGCATTTCAGTGGTCTGTATATAACCTCATATGTAACACAAATATATGGGGTCTTTGGGGGGAAAACAGGCAAAAAACAAAAAAAAAAACAAAAAACAAAAAATCAGGGGTCTTTGGGACTGCATATAATGCACATCTTGGTATTGAGTGCCCATGAGATTATTAGCTAAGAATGAGTGCTATCTTCAATGTACTACCACTTTATGATGATCATAAAAGCCATAATGTGTGATTTGCTTCACAGCGACGCCCTCAATTTTACTTGAATTTCTACTTTTTGCATAATTATAATGCCCAGTGGTGTACTAAAATACCACGTAAAAGACTAAGCCTGAAGTGCTTTAATAACAGTAAAATTTAAATTTTTTGTATTAAAACCGGATCGACCCGGTTTTATTCACAGTTCAACGATCGAGTGTTTGCTAACATGTACCGTGGATGTCAGCTTGTATGTACACACGTCAAGCGCGATGCTCCGTGCAGTTACATGTAATACGATTGGCGAGCATAGCATACGCATTGTAGGCGTTGGAATGAAATTGCAATTTTCTTCGTTATACCTCATTTGTTTGGCTCGAAATTAAAAGGGGATAATGTGATCAGTGAAAACAAACATTTAAATAAGAATCAATTTTTTATGCAAATCACACATTATTGCTTTAAGTTTTACCTTAGACCAGGGTTGCTTCTTCCAGCCCTGATGTTGTTCACTTTCACTGGAGTACATGTCAGTGCACTCAGGGCTGAGGCCATTCGTAAAATCTGACCTCCCTGTAAATTTTAAACAAAACAAAAATGTAACTGTTAAAATTCAGTTTGTTCATTTTTATTATCAAACATTTTGTAATGATAGGTGGGTGATAATGCACTGGAAAGACACAAATTTTATTCTTTCCTGTAGGTTTGCCAAAAGCAAAGATGCACTATACAACAAAAAAGGGAGCCAGAACTTAAGAATAATTTAAGAACAGTCTGCACCGGCACTTTCTATCACTGTACAGCAATAAATTTGATTGGTTCTCATCTGGAGTATTTTCATGAAAAGTTAGTGGCACTGGTAGCAGTTGCAGCTGTGTAACTTGTGGCAATCTTTTATTGATGCATTCTTGGAAAACGATGAGGAAATTCACCATCAAATGAATTTCTGGAAAATTTAAAATCAAAAACTATACTTGAAAATTAGAAAAGGAAAAAAAATATGGACCAACTCCAGAAAATGATGTGGGCGAGGACAAGAACCAAAAATATTTTATATGGCCTATGAAAGGGGCTATGCAATAATTAGAGACCGGGGAAGGTAAGTTGGGGTGAAGACATTTTTTGCAGGTCAAAGGGAGAAGGGGAAGCATTTTTGGCAGTTCAAAAGGAGGAGGGCGGGAAGCAATTTGGCAGATATAAATTATGCAGCACCTTTTCAAAAATACGTTCATATCATATTATTAGTTCTATAGAGGTGCATTCGCATAACTGTTTAAGGTTTGAAAAGTGGGATCCTCACAATTTTCATGCTGTTCTGAAATTTTACCCTCCCGAGTATGGGATACCAACAATTTACAACCAGATGCTATTGCCTCACTAGCTACAGATCGTGGTACTAGGAGAAACTTTGTAGTTGCAATGAACGAATGAAATGAACATAGCCTTAAATTTACCATGTTATACATTAGCTACTTGTATGCCTAAGACAGCAAACTGTCTACCTTGAGTGAATGTTCTTATAGTTTTCAGCACAGTTCTTTAGTGGTCTGCCAATTTGGCGCAATTTATGGCTTATACGGAAATGGGGTTCTGATTGGCTAATTGAATCACGTCATCATCACATCGGCACCTCATTCGCTGATCACACTGCGTACTGCGTAGCATTGTGTGACCTAGTTCTTTTTTTAACACAGTAATCAGACAGAGGAAACAGACACCGCTGAAGTAATTTGCTGAATAGTATAGTCATCCAGTAGTTGTATGTGGTACCATCAGATTTCATCAAGCAACTGACTCGCTGGACTGGTCATCTAGTCATCACCAGTCCAGTGGGTCAGTTGCCTGATGAAGTCTGGTGGTTCCAGACGCAACGTAGCAAAGTTGCAAAAAAGTAAGTACCGGTATTAGATTTATTTCCAAACTCTGTAGTCTACATGTATAACCAAATGTTTTTAAAAGCAATAATTTCTTTCACACACACTCCCATGAAAACAACATTAGCACATTTTTATGTTTATTCCTTACCCCCTCCATTGCACCTCCATCAATCAGAACTATGCCTGTATCTCCAGATGCCATCCTAACAAATGTCTTCAGTGCAACTAGGAATCGTATTCTTGAAATATACACTGCTGCTTTTCAAAGTGTGAGGCAAATTAAATTATCTGAATAAAAGGAAAGAAAAAGCACATAATGTGATATGGATAAATTTTATGAATATCATGACTGTGTCATGGTGTATTTAAAGAAATTACTATTATATAGACTGTTGTCGAGAGCGTACTTCCGTGATAAATGTGATGTTGACACTGTAGCGCAAACTCATTAAAGTTAAAAACAATGTGTAATGTGTATGATAGGCCTTTGGCGACAGAATTTACAATGTGTGCGACGTGGTAAAGCACACATAATACGCTTTAGAGGTGCCTTGTTAACATCACAGAAGTATGCTTCAAAGCTATATCAATTTTTGCAGAATTCCTTTTAGTTTTACAAATTAAAGCGCACTGCCACTGCTAACCGCTGCAGCGCGTATTATTTTCCACTTGTAAGCATGCACACGCTTGACGTTGTGCATGCACATACGCCATGTACGCAATGGTTAACGCACACAAGGAACCTTGCAACAGATTTATTTATCATCTCCCGGGTATCATCTATAAGTCATGAATGATATTGTGAAGCATGCACATGCATGCATGTATCAGTGCAAACTTGCTTGGCAAGGTATTTTCAATTTTGTGCATGAAAATATTTGTGCATAAAAGCATATTTTCCAAATGCCTTTGGCCATAAATGTAACAACTGAACATAAAATAATAAATATCCATCCTATTTATAATACTTACTGAGGTCCAACCACTTGCAAATTGAAGAAAAACACGAAAAGTTCTGCCACATTTCACCACAACATGAAACACAACACAACATTAATTTACCGACAGCCGTCTCCCAATCAATCATCTATCACAGCCCGTAGTCCTGTGTTATTGAGCGTGTGGAAAGGGAAAGTGGGGCAATAAAAGTGCAATTTAGAGCACTTTAACATTTAATTTACACTATGGCAGCGTTATTAAGAAGAACTTTAGGGGCACCTGTAACATTTCGCCTTTGCTGTTTGAAGGTGAGTATCACAGCATGATAAAAATCAAGATCGGAATCCATGACGTGTGACGTGAATTATCTTTCTGGTTGCTGAATTCGGCAGGTTGGTTCATTGTTCGTTACACCTGATACATGTAAGCTTAACTATGGTAAAAGTTGCCACATTACCCGGGGGTAGGGGGCACTTCAATAGGAAATGGATATAGGTGTAGGGCTGGCACTTTTGCAGTAAGGGGCATTCGGTGAGAGCAAAATGTTCAAAATGTCTAGTCAGTGAGCAAATTTCTTCAATATTTTGAGAAAATGTCAAATTTTCTATTCTATATTTAGGTATGCCAGGTGAATTCAAATTTGCCATCAAACTGCATCATTTTATATATCAAATTACAGCCCTTGAGTAAAGAAAGCCAACACTGAAAACCTTTTTGTCATAGCACTTTCCGTAGCAAAGTTACATCTTGTCAAAGATTGACTTTCATCAAAAAGATTCTGCTAGCAAAATTCCCCAAAATAGCATTACGGGGGTGTTTCTAGATCTTAGTCTCATGACGATAGCACCTTTTTTTAATGGAACTGCTATCAAAATCTCTCTGAAATTCCATGTGGTCATGTATTTTGAGGTGGGACCCAATTGTGTCACATCTTGCAATTTGTCAAAAATCAACTCCTTTTTGTATTTCTGATTATATTTCAAAAGTTTTCACCCAAACTATGTAAAAGTATATATTTTTAGAAAGCATATATTGTCAGGATTGCAAATCTGTTAAGTTTGAGTGGATATACAGGGTGTGCCAAAAAAATATACAGGGTGATTCCATTGAAAAATACCTAAAATATTACATTTCTTTACCACTCTAATATTTCTACATAGCATATTAAATTGGAAAATGAACTTGGTATTTGGAATGTACACAATTAGTCCTTTCATTAAATATTTAGTTCGCACTATATTTGTTAAGCCCATTATGTTATACAGAGTGTGAAAAAGTTGTATCTTAAATTGTTTAATTTAATGTAAAATTTCCCTAAGTGCCATTTGTAAGCAAATGCACTTCAAATTTGGAAACAAAATAGTTTAAAGAATTGCTATAATATCACATTTAAATATCCAATTCCATATAGGTGTTTCAAAAATCAATTTACAGTGAATAAATTGTAACAATGGTACATGTACATGTAGGCATATACAGATGCACAATTAGCCTACATCAATAAACTATTTAACAATAACCAGAGATCAATATGTCATCAGATTAAATCCTTTGACTGCAATAATCTCCTTTGAGAAGATTTATTTGATACATGTAGATATTTCAAAGATAAAACAATTTAAACAAGAGCTATATAGAAAGTCATGCGAGACATGACACACAAGCCGACCTGTTAATGGGTCAAGTTTGAGCAATTTAGAAATTTGACATTTGACCCCTAAACTTTGACCTTTGGGGTCATAAATATTTTTAACATGTTTAGAATGTCGTAAGAATAATTCCTGTTGAATTTGAGCTCGATTGGACCAATTTCGAAATTTGATCTTTGACCCCTATAACTTGACCCTTGGGTCACGGATGGGGTCAACTGCTCTTGCATTGTGCTTAGGATGTCATAAGAAAGATTCCTGGTGAATTTCAGCTTAATCGAACTTATACATGGATTTTGATTTTTTAAATTTTTGATTGACCTTTTGACCCCCTTAATGACCTTTGACCTCAATGAAAAAAAACCTTATGTACACCGACAAAATGTATTGTTCTAATTTTAATCAAAAAATTCTAACATGTTTAGTTCTTGAGATAAAAATTCTTGAAGTTATTCAGCTAAAAACAGGAAGTGACCCTTAATGACCTTTGACCCCCAAAATAAAAAATACCATTCATACATCAGGAACACTGATTCATATATGATGGTTATATTATTCTGGTCTGTTTATCTTTTGAGATAAATTTTTTGAACATTTTTGATAATTTTGGTTTTTGACCGGAAGTAACCCTTTAATGACCTTTGACCCCAAAACTGTAGGCATCCTAAAGACCCCGTCTAGTAGCAATGCATGTGTGCTAATGGCGACACTCTGCTATGTAATTTGTAAAGACAGTGATTTTTTTAATATTATTTACAAGTTTTTCAGACTGTAACCGGAAATGACCCCTTAATGACCTTTGACCCCTTATCAATGAACAGCCTATATACACCGACCATAGACGAGTCATGTGACCAAACCGTGTCATCATCGCATGTTGTTTGTAGGAGAAGATACATTTTGAAGAAAAATCACATTGTTGACCTCTTTATCTAGGTCAAAGGTCACACGTAGTTCAAAGTCATATGACATGTGTGGGCAATACCAACGGTCCTTCTGACAACGTTTAGTTAAAATACGTCAACCCGTGACTGAGTTATACGTACGAATGTGGTCGACAGAAGAAAGAAGAAAGAAGAAACAAGAGCTATATAGAAAGTCATGCGAGACATGACAACAAGCCGACTAAATTTGACCTTTGACCCCTATAACTTGACCCCTGGGTCACGGATGGGGTCAACTGCTCTTGCATTATGCTTAGGATGTCATAAGAAAGATTCCTGGTGAATTTCAGCTTAATCGGAACTTATACATGGATTTTGATTTTTTGAAAATTTTGATTGACCTTTTGACCCCCTTAATGACCTTTGACTTCAATGGAAAAAAAAAACCTTACGTACACCGACAAAATGCATTGTTCCAATTTTAATTAAAAATTTTTAGCATGTTTAGTTCTCGAGATAAAAATTCTTAAAGTTATTCAGCTAAAAACAGGAAGTGACCCCTTAATGACCTTTGACCCCCAAAATAAAAATACCATGCATACATCAGGGAACACTGATTCATGTATGATGGTTATATTATTCTGGTCTGTTTATCTTTTGAGATAAAAATTTTTTTGAACATTTTTTATAATTTTGGTTTTTGACCGGAAGTAACCCCTTAATGACCTTTGACCCCAAAACTGTAGGCATCCTAAAGACCCTGTCTAGTAGCGATGCATGTGTGCTAATGGCGACTCTCTGCTATGTAATTTGTAAAGACAGTGATTTTTTGAATATTATTTACAAGTTTTTCAGACTGTAACCGGAAATGACCCCTTAATGACCTTTGACCCCTTATCAATGAACACCGTATATACACCGACCATAGGCGAGTCATGTGACCAAACCGTGTCATCATCGCATGTTGTTTGTAGGAGAAGATACATTTTGAAGAAAAATCACATTGTTGACCTCTTTATCTAGGTCAAAGGTCACACGTAGTTCAAAGTCATATGACATGTGCGGGCAATGCCAACGGTCCTTCTGACAACGTTTAGTTAAAATCGTCAACCCGTGACTGAGTTATACGTCACGTCTGAATGTGGTCGACAGAAGAAAGAAGAAAGAAAGAAAGAAGAAGCACGCCAATAAGACAGTACAAGCCGACGTTCGGCGTCGGCTTGTAAGAAGAAGAACGCCAAGAAGACAGTACAAGCCGACGTTCGTCGTCGGCTTGTAAAGATCTATTTATGACAGATGAGATTTATTTTCATTCCTTTCTTCATGCATGCAAAATTTAAAGCCCATTTTATTGCATGACACACATTCCCCTGCATTAATTAAAAGCTTGTTAAATCCTTAATTACTAAGTTTATTAAGATTAGCTAGGCAATTATAGTTATAGAAAGTTTAAAAAAAAATAAGATTAACATTATGCAAATGCATTTTTACTTCTATTAGGTAACAAAGTGCATATATTTTATTATTGAACACCAACTTCTCATTGGATTTACACAGAGCTCCTCCTCTACCGGCTCCTCCTCTACCGGCTCCACCCATGGCTAATTAACTTAATTAAGCAGTTGTAATTAATTAATACATTTGTTCAACTGTATTTGTTACTATTTCATTAGATTAATAATTTATCTTCCAAATGAGACCAAAACCATTTCTTCATGATGGATTTTAGCAAAAATATATGAAGAAGAAGATAATTTTTTTTGGAAAATGTGACAGCTCCACCTTTTTTTGGGTGCCCACCTCAAAAAACATGACCATGTCTTGAGTCTCTCATCACCAAAAAAAAAATCATATATTTGGGTCAAGTGAAGTATAGACAACATATTTAGGAAGGTTTCCTTCTTAAAAAGCTTCTTTTAAATTTCAATGTAAATTTGTATTGCCGGTTTAGGCCATTTTGACTGACTAGCAAATGTGTTAACTGAGGTTTCCCTGTCATACCTACTATATTGTTTGGTAATAATGTCTTTTGCCAATAGTATGTTTAAAGTTGTAATTTTGTGTTTTTGATCTCAAAGATCGGATATTTCCGTTCCCGATTCGAATTCTGAACCCTTCGAAAGGGTGCCGATTTAGTATGCCTGGTCGAGCACCCTCACAGACCCGAACGTAGTGAGGGTGCTTGGTATATCCGCCATGTTTCAAATACATGGATGGCCAGCATAATGTCCCGCAAATTTAAGCTTTATGAGAAGCCTATTTTTGTTGCAAAATGAAAACACAGAGTGGCTTATCTTTAACCCACATTCTCAATCTCTCATGCCAGAGGTTAAAATAAAACGATCCCTAACTAATTATCAAAAGATCGTAAATTTAATTTCTTGAAACATGCCGGCGAAACGATTTGTTTACAAGTAACAATCCTTGTTCCGACACCGATACCGTTCATTCGGCTTCATTCGGTTTCATTTGGCAAACCACATGATCACTCAGGTGAACTAGGATTGACGATCGATTACGTTAAATTTTATCCAGGTTACGGGCCATGCTTAATGGCGATACTCGCGTCTTGGAAATATTTTTCAACCACGTTGCAAAATGATCGAAATACACCATCAAGGCGACTTCGATCGGTAAGCATCATTGAAACTGAGCAATATTTAGTATTTCTTCTTTTGATTTTTTCGATAAAATTGTTACAGTTTTGATTAGTTTGATGAGAGTGGATTTCAAAACCAGTCCACTAGCAGACGTTGTAATTGACAGTTTGACATTTCCGCCGGAGGTTAATGTGAATCCAAATCTTTCCTTTGGGGCGATTTCCATTTCTTGCTATCATTTAAAGCCTGAAAGCATCAATACTAAAGATAGGCTATCAGTCGCTTGTGCAGATATATCTTGTATTGGTTGTATTTCCGACGCATACCGATTTAGACAGAACTTTGACGATAATTTTGCCTTTTTGGGCACTAAAATGCATTCGATCCTTAATTTTGTTTCAACCGAGTCTTAAATTAGCAAGCACATAAGGTTGGTACCACTTTTATATACATTGATGAAATTTTAAAGATTTTTTTTCAAGTATCTAACTGGCGCAAATCGTTAAGTGTGTATTTCCCATTGACATCCAAAATGGCGTAAGCCAGTCCTTAATATACAATATAAGGTACGGCGTATATAGGACTGGCAAGCGAGTCTAGGTCATTTGGTTACTCGAGAACTCTAGCTTCGAATTTGCACACGATAGTTACGCATTCGATGCTAGAGTGCATTGGTATTGTTTTTCGGTCGGACAGCAGTGCAATTTTTTACACCGGAGGTCTTCTGCTTTGGTTTGGAGGTTTTAAACATCCAGGACTTGTAGCCATTTGCTTTGAGTGCAGATTTAACATGGCTTGCTTCCTGTTGTTTTTCCTCCTCCGTGGTGACTAATTTATCCACTCTATCCAATGTCAAGAATGACAGAGTCCAATATCAGTATCCATGCTGTTATTTTACAAAACATACATATTATTATTAGACCCCACTTTGAACACTGCTTACAACCTTGTAGGGGGTACCGTAGTTTAGATCTTACAGCAGGCATAGTGTTAGTGTGTCTCATCTTAAGTTGAGGGTAATAATGCCATGTTGAATTTCCCAGTGGCAGATACATTCAGCCTAACACTGAATCAGGACATCATCACCCTGGAGAAAGTGCAAAGATGTGCCACAAAACTTGTGCCAGAACTAAGAGATCTGAGCTACGCTGAGAGACTGGAAGCTTTGAATTCATAGTCCGACAGTCTGCATTCTTTACCTGATAACATTTTTTTCTTTTTTAATCATACAGAAATCATCAGTTTCTAGACTACAAAGATCGTTAGCTATACACAATCAGAGGGCTTTATATCATGGGACAACTACAGACCAAAGAAGGCCTACATCTTGTACCTTCCAAGCACTGCCATTGCAAACTGGATTGATGTTAAGGCGTAATATTTCAACCTCAAGACGTAAGTAAAACAACTGCTTAAAAATGACAATTGTACAAGAGAACCCAGTATTAGATTTAATTAATTAATTTATTCATTAGATAACAGGATCATAACACACATAATTATACAGTTTTTATGTTAGGTAACTGTAATCTCATTCTCAAGATGGCCACAAAGCCATCATCCTTGAGCAGGATTTGAGACTAATAGTTCCTGATCTATTCACAGGCGAAGTGACATAATAATCGGATTAACTACCATAGCAATAGATTCAAACAATTTTGAATATATCACGCAGCACTACAAACAGGTTGCACTTATAACCTGTGTGTGTCTGCAATCATAGATTGAATACAATACCGCTCTTTTTAAAGATACTAATCTTACAGGTGCGAGTGATCAGCATGATATGGTTCAATGCAGAGGTACCATGTGAACGTACTAGTGCAGTGCGGTATAATCAAAAATCGTTTTCAGCTGTTATGGTAGTTAATCTGATTATTCGATCATTTCGCCAGCGTTGTCGTGTTTGTTCTGTAATTTTTGTTTTTTATGATTATTTTACACAATTTGCAATGCAGGAAGTTGTTCAGATATACTCCAATTCAAACTCTCAGATATTGGTGAGGGAATTGCAGAGGTTACTCTCAAAGAATGGTAAGTTGGAAATGGTTGTTATAGTCTATCTCATCTCAGATGACATTAACTCCATGTTGGATTTTCCAGTAGCAGAGACGAATTGTGCAAGCTAATCTAGTACTGTGTAGCGTATACACACACACATAGATGTCCTATTTGTCTGTATGCTGCCACACAACTGCGTAATTGCATTGATTAGAATCTGCCACTACGAATAGCGTTACATCAACTTGAGATGAGACGCACTATTATAGTGCGTCTCATCTCAAGTTGATGTAACGCTATTCTATAATAGTTGAATCAGTCATCACTAGCAAGTTTTGTGCAAAGGGATGACACACCTCAATCTTGATGCTCTGTGTGATAGCCATAGGCTTCAACATAAGAAGTCCAAATTTTGAGGTATTTTCTCAAAATATCAAAAGCTATCTCAAGAACCACTGAACCAATACTAGGCTTGTTTGTACTCATTTTAATGCATATTTCATGCCGATTTCAAATATGGTCATGGAAGTTAACAATTCTGAAATTTTTGAATTTTGATTTAAAAAAACAAAACTATTCATCTGCAGTCGACACCCGCATAAAGAGGGTTAACCAGTGCTAATTTGTTGCAAATTTCAGGTATGTCAAAGAAGGAGACATAGTAGCCCAGTTTGAGAGCATATGTGAAGTACAGAGTGACAAGGCATCGGTGACCATTACAAGTCGTTACGACGGTGTTATACGAAAGCTACATTATGAGGTGGATGACATTGCTAAAGTTGGCACACCGCTTATAGATATTGAAGTGGAAGATACTGATAAAAGTAAGGAAAAATATCCTTCTTCTGACCTTGCCCTTGCCTCGTCCCAAAATCATGAACTTGATATCCTTACCGCAACCAGTCTAACAAAGAGCTTAGCCTTACCCCAATACTAAACTACAGCATAACCTATGCCTAGACCGTACAATGCGTACATACAATTTTAACAGTAGCCTAAACCTAGCCTGTAAACACATCCTAACCCTAACACTTTAACTGCCCTTATCCAAAAGGTATGCCATATTTTAAATGTACGCCGAATTGCCTTCCTGTTTTTCGTGCAAGAAGGGGGCCAAAGCAATCATCCCAAGGAGTGAGATTGCATCCAAACACCGCAGGAAATGCAGTGGACCAGATCATTTGTGATCAAGCCATCAGCCTGGATCAGTGTTTAAATATTTATTGGATTTGACATACAATAATCTATCTAATATTATGTACAATTTTACTGATGCATCTGTTTATGGAAGACAGTATTTATTATTCAATAAAACCTCAATAACTTTGAGTATTTTTATAATTTTTTTTTCCAGTGGATGAAGATATTGAAGATAGCTCGTCAAGTTCAAGTGACAGTGATGAAGAAGTTGCACCTGTTGCAGCGACAGCGACAAGCGGGGGCGCTTCTGTCGGGTTAACTCCTGTGCAGGAGAGGGTTAGGGTACTCGCTACACCAGCAGTAAAACGTTTAGCTATGGAACATGATGTTAGTATTTAACACCCCTGGGTACCATGTCTTTCTAACAGAGTCTCTGATTGGTTAATTACATGATATAATCATCTGAGTAACCAATTAAAATAGAGGTTTTAGATCTCTCAGCAAGCTTAATCCCCTACAGCCCTACTGACTGTCCTTACCATACCTCTGATTGGCTCTATCATGATATAACTGTTTGTAACCAATCAAAAAAAGTTCTTAGAAGTAGATAATTTGTAATACTGCCATTCTTACAGAGCCTCTGATTGGGTAATTACATTACATGTATACAGGCTGTATCAAAATGATTGGTGCCCATCGGTTTCCAGTGATATATGGACATGACTACCACATCAGAATGCAACATAGGATCTGCATAAATCATGGTAATTGCTATATCCTTTGTTGCATTTGGAAGAAGTAGGATTTTCAATAACAAACAAAACTGATGGATACCAATCATTTTGATACAGCCTGTATAATCAGCAGAGTAACCAGTCAAAATTGAGTTTTTAGATCTCTTAGATCAGACTTACTGATTAATATTCTTATACCACATCTCTGATTGGCTCAATACATAACATAACCCTCATTGTAACCAATCAAAATAGTTCTTACTAATTAGAGGCTGATGATTTGGTGTCCATAAGATTAAGGTTAGAAATGTGTAAGTTAAGGTCTTACAGAAGTCATAGCTAGTGGGGTTCTTTTGTGGTGCCAACTTTGGAACTGGGTAGTCTAGCCCTAGAACTCTGGCCATAGTAACCATTCTTACTGTAACTAAGGCCAGGGGTGCTTTACATTGAAAAACTGGAAGGGAATGCTGGAACAAATCAGTACTATTATGCATGTCAAACTTTTGGTTCCTGGTTGTTTCTTTTTATTCACACTTCAGATTATGCAAATGGTACCAGCCACTTCCTGTCCGGGGCTTGGTGCTAGCTATTATGAAAGACAGAGATAAAAAAAGACTAGTTCGGGTCTGAAATTCTAACAACTAGACAGAAATTACCGTACTGCACTGGTCGGCAACCAATCATGGCACGCCTTTGCCCTGGCGTCAGACGCGATTTAGTCTTTAAATCGTTTTGCTGTAGAGCAAAATGTAAACACCATATGTGACACGATCAAGGGAAATGAGTCGGATGTCGCTAATACTGATTTTGAGATATTGGCAAATAAAGTGTTTATATTCTTTTGTTTTATATTGTTTTCAGCGCTTGATAAATTGACGTAACTTTGTAAAGAAAAGCTGTATCAACATGGGGTTTTCAGTTTCTGAAAGCTCTTAATGTCCTCTTTAGAAACAAATGTAAAACTCATTTTCGACCATGGTCGACATGTGACTCATTCCCCTTAATCATGTCACATGTAAGCTTGCAAGTGTATAAACATGATGGAAGCATAATAGTTTTTCATAAAGTTTATTATATTGTAAAACTATTTCTTTTCCTCCATTATTTCAGATCAAATTAATTGATGTAGTTGGCACTGGCAAAGATAGACGTGTATTAAAAGAAGACATGTTAAAACATATAGAGATGTTAGCCAGTGGTCAGACACCAGCTAAACCAGGTAGGATATAGAGGATAGATTATAGTCTGTCTCGTTGCTAATACTGATTTTGAGATATTGGCAAAGAAAGTGTTCAAATTCTTATGTTTTTATATTGTTTTTAGCAATTGAAAAATTGATTTAACTTCGCTAAGAAAAGTCGTATCAACATGAGGTCTTCAGTTTCTGAAAGCTCTAAATGTCCTCTTTAGAAACATATGTAAACTCATTTTAGATCATGGTCGACATGTGACTCGTTCCCCTTAATCATGTCACATATGTGTCTAAACCTGTTTAGATCAATTTTTTTGCATAAGCGCCTTAAATCACCTTTATGTATGTATGTATGTATGTACCAACATTTTACTATATATGTTCAATTGTTCAAATACCCTACAGCAAAAGCAGCACCGACTAAGCCTATAACAACTCCTCCCGTTCCACAACCAGCAACGCCCCCATCACCAGTCTTACCTCCAGTCCGTCGTCCTGCTCCAGTGTATATCAGCGAAGATAGGAAAGAACCTATTAAAGGTATGTAATTGTTGGATTGATTTGTTTATGTAGGGATTTAATTATGTTTCACTGTTGTTCATCACCTTTTAACATTCATAACCTCATTAATATACGCGATGTGTTTTATCCAATCACAGATAATAACTTTTAAAAACGCGAACGCAAATGCAGGTTATTGAAAAAGTATAATGACCTCGTCTCATGACATAGCTAGAATTACGCTTTACAATGACCGCGTTACGTGACGTGTTATGCATTCAAAAAATATTACGCGGGCGCTGACCACCATCTTTGGACATCCAATGATTGTGCGCTAGTGTGATTTGTTGCTAGTGGGATTTGCTTATTCGCATATTCGATTTTTTACAGGGAAAACGAAACATGCAGTTAAAATTGTATTTTGTTTTCAAATTTAAAAGAAGAAAATGTGACGATAATTGAATTACAAAAGTGAAAAGTGACAGTTATGAATGAGGTTAATGACTGCGCATCAGTTATTTTTTGGGTATTGTGAAATATCTAAACATGGGATATTCCAAGGTCCAAAGCACAATATTTAGATATTTCACAATACCCTCAATACAACTGATGCGCAGTCATTAACCTCTAAATGATGCATCCGCATCGTCTGCATGCATTGTTTATTTCTCGTGGGTTACTTTAGCTTTAGCTGCCCAAGTGAAGCAAATCATGCAAATGCGCCAGAATTCAACAATGAAAACAAGCTAAAGATTGTCTTATTTTATTATTTCATGAGGAATGTCAGTTAGTCATTGCCATTCAACATTACAAGAAGATTGATGATTTATCTGTTGATATCAGCAATTAAACTACTGAATAAAATGGCAATGTTGAGCAGCTTCCTCCAAAATAATGAATTCAATGTGTAAGCGCCGCATCCCACAAGTTTCAGGCATGACAAATTGTACACATTCATTTAACTTGTGTTCGCATACAAAATGTATACGCTGCTGTGAAAGTACTGTGGATTCATCGCAGATTAACAACGGTTGGCTCCTGTACAAAGGTACAGGAAGATTTGTTGAATATTTGATCAACAATTTTTTTTTATTGATTGATTGAGTGCTTGTGTAATTACTTTATTGTATACTTGATCGATTGATTGTTTTATCAACAAAATAAGCTTTTCAGATCATAATAATGTTTAGGTTTTTGAAATATATGGTGTATCTTGAGCCACAGTTGTCAGAAAGTTCCTGTAAAGTGTGCTGAGTTGTGTAGGTTTATGTGCATAGTTCACTATAAATCACTGTAGTTCTTTTTTAAATGTTCTTATTAACAGGCATCCAGATGGCCATGGTAAAAACAATGAAAATCGCCAATGAGATCCCACACTTTGGATATTGTGATGAAATTGAGGTCAGCCGGCTAGTGGAGCTGAAACCGACATTGCAAAAGGCGGCTGCGGATAGGGGAGTGAAATTTTCCTTCATGCCGTTGTTTATTAAGGCTGCATCGACAGCGCTGTTCAGTTTCCCTATACTAAATGCATATGTGGATGAAAAGTGTGAAAGTATGACGTATAAGGTAGGTCTGGCCTGTAATGTAATCAGTGTATACTGAGAAGATATCTTACCCTTCCCAGAATCCTTTGCTGCATGATGCATCACCTCATTTCATCAAATGACACTCCTATTACTTTGTACAGGTTCCCTTTGTTTTCATATTCAGAATTGACTGGCTAAACATGGGTCGATAGTCAAGAAATAAACACATTTTGCAAGATCCGGAATTGCTCTGTTCATTGAGGTATTTTTTGTCACCATGAAATTGAAGAAATGCATTGTGGGAAATGTAAGATATCTTCTGGGGTTCAAGGGTGATGTGAGGTAGTATGCATTAACATTTTCAGCAGAAAAAAAATCAGGCAAAGTGGAAAGGGGACATTTTCATGCAGAATTCTTTTGTGTGTGTGTGCTGGTACTTAGCTAATTTTCAACAGTTTCACATGTTGAACAAATTTTAATCTGTACCCAGGGCAGGCACTGCACATTAACATTAATGACAAGTAACGTAGTTGGGACATTACTCGGAGCAGTACCTGAGCTAGCATTGTTTGTGCTCAAATATTGAGAAAAATAAAGCCCGCACTCATAGGAAAGGTATGGGTTCAATATGTGAGACCCCAAGGCTCATTGTAAATTAATTTTTTTGTAATAGGTTTCAGTGCCCCCATGTGCATGATTTTTCTTGGAGGGAGGAAATAACAAAAATTTTCATTTAGGCCTTTTATTTGTCATAACTCAATAACTGCAATACATATGGAAATATAAATGTAACCAGTGGCTTCTTTGACTCATTTCCTCAAATATCAATGTTTTACCCTGCAGAAATGGACTGAAGCGAAATGACTAAAACTGGACAAATATATCCTGAAGGCTCTGACTCGCCTTAATTAGTAATTATTTGTAAAAGTTATGTTGCTTTTGTTTCCTCCTGACAGGCAGTACATAATATTGGTTTTGCAATGGACACACCACATGGTCTGCTGGTTCCCAACATCAAGAATTGTGAATCATTAAGCATATTTGAAATAGCACAAGATTTGAGCAGGTTAATGGAGCTGGGCAAGGTGGGGAAGCTGGGACAGGATGATCTAAGTGGTGGAACCTTTACTTTATCTAACATTGGAACTGTAAGTAGAGCATTTAAAGTGCCGGCAGCATGCACATTGATTTTGAACTCTCTCATATTGACATTATCTGAAAAAGAGACCTTTTCAAAGTCTGTATTAAGCAGAGACGTAGCTTGCAACACCATCATGGCATCTTCATCTATGATGATCTGCTGTTATACTTAACCACCCACCAGGTGGTCATGTGACCGGAGGAGTGTAAACACTACGCTGAAAGAAGACGCCATGATGGTGTCGCAAGCTACATCACTGATCCCGCTGTGTTAATAATTTTAAAATGTATGCGGATCTGTTCTTCATGCTCATTTTGTTGTGCAGATAAGTTATTTTAGACCCCTAGAAAACTACTCCAGATTTGAGAAACATTGCACCATGTCTTATGTAGCTAAAAATTGAAGTGTAGCTGAGTGGTTAAGGCGTTGGACTGTGAATCCCAGGGTCCTGGGTTTGAAATCTGAGTAGGTCCGCTTGAGCTCAGCTGGCTCTTTGTGTCCTTGAGCAAGGCACTTCATTCTGCTTGCTTAGTGCTTCGGAGGCCACTTTAAGCTGTCGGTCCTGTGTACATGTATTTCTGACATTAATGCAGTGTGTACTTTAAAGAACATCACAGGCTATTCGAAAAAAAGCAGGGGATCATCCCAGTTCTGTTGACTGTACTTCAAAAATACACTCATCTACTCTAGGTTCCAGCTTGTCTGTACGCAGTATGATAATACTCATACATAAGAGGCCTGCACTAATAAGGAAGAAGTAGAAGAGGGAGTTCAGATATGTCAATTGGGAATTTGATCTACTTCTGAATTTAATCAAACCTATAAATCAGCCATAGTTATAATTTTGCATGCCTCAAGTGAAAACTGCCTGTCCAAAGTGACATGGGCATGCAACTAACTTGCAAACTGTTGTGGAGATTGAGTAGTAGCACGCCCTTTGTATAGTGTTGATTTATTAAATTGTAATGCTGATTTTGTCCATGCTAAAATCAGCAATATTATAAGCGTGGAGATTGAGTTGTAAGTGTGGAGATTGAGTAGTAGCACACCCTTTGTAAAGTGTTGATTTATTAAATTGTAATGCTGATTTTGTCCATGCTAAAATCAGCAATATCTGTAAGACTTTTGAAAGTGTGGGGTGCAAATATCTATAAGAGTTGTGTATAAGATGTAATTATTTTTTTACCCAAACCAAGTAAAATTCTCTAGCTGATATCTTTTAGGATGTCATCAGAATTGTATTTGATTTTAAAACCCAGTGTGTTATTTGATCCTTTTACAGGTTGGTGGGACTTATGCTAAGCCAGTCTTAATGCCACCTCAAGTTGCTATAGGAGCTATCGGTAGAATTCAGGTAATTTCTTATATATTATTGTGTGTTCTATAGGCTGAGTCTGATATAAGCCAGTACAAGTTGCTATAGGAGCTATCGGTAGAATTCAGGTAATTTCTTATATATTATTGTGTGATCTATAGGCTGAGTCTGGTATAAGCCAGTCTTAATGCCACCTCAAGTTGCTATAGGAGCTATTGGTAGAATTCAGGTAATTTCTTATATATTATTGTGTGATCTATAGGCTGAGTCTGGTATAAGCCAGTATTAATGCCACCTCAAGTTGCTATAGGAGCTATTGGTAGAATTCAGGTAATTTCTTATATATTATTGTGTGCTCTATAGGCTGAGTCTGGTATAAGCCAGTATTAATGCCACCTCAAGTTGCTATAGGAGCTATTGGTAGAATTCAGGTAATTTCTTATATATTATTGTGTGCTCTATAGGCTGAGTCTGGTATAAGCCAGTATTAATGCCACCTCAAGTTGCTATAGGAGCTATTGGTAGAATTCAGGTAATTTCTTATATATTATTGTGTGCTCTATAGGCTGAGTCTGGTATAAGCCAGTCTTAATGCCACCTCAAGTTGCTATAGGAGCTATTGGTAGAATTCAGGTAATTTCTTATATATTATTGTGTGCTCTATAGGCTGAGTCTGGTATAAGCCAGTATTAATGCCACCTCAAGTTGCTATAGGAGCTATCGGTAGAATTCAGGTAATTTCTTATATATTATTGTGTGATCTATAGGCTGAGTCTGGTATAAGCCAGTATTAATGCCACCTCAAGTTGCTATAGGAGCTATCGGTAGAATTCAGGTAATTTCTTATATATTATTGTGTGCTCTATAGGCTGAGTCTGGTATAAGCCAGTACAAGTTGCTATAGGAGCTATCGGTAGAATTCAGGTAATTTCTTATATATTATTGTGTGCTCTATAGGCTGAGTCTGATATAAGCCAGTACAAGTTGCTATAGGAGCTATCGGTAGAATTCAGGTAATTTCTTATATATTATTGTGTGCTCTATAGGCTGAGTCTGGTATAAGCCAGTATTAATGCCACCTCAAGTTGCTATAGGAGCTATCGGTAGAATTCAGGTAATTTCTTATATATTATTGTGTGATCTATAGGCTGAGTCTGGTATAAGCCAGTATTAATGCCACCTCAAGTTGCCATAGGAGCTATCGGTAGAATTCAGGTAATTTCTTATATATTATTGTGTGCTCTATAGGCTGAGTCTGGTATAAGCCAGTATTAATGCCACCTCAAGTTGCTATAGGAGCTATTGGTAGAATTCAGGTAATTTCTTATATATTATTGTGTGCTCTATAGGCTGAGTCTGGTATAAGCCAGTACAAGTTGCTATAGGAGCTATCGGTAGAATTCAGGTAATTTCTTATATATTATTGTGTGCTCTATAGGCTGAGTCTGATATAAGCCAGTACAAGTTGCTATAGGAGCTATTGGTAGAATTCAGGTAATTTCTTATATATTATTGTGTGCTCTATAGGCTGAGTCTGATATAAGCCAGTACAAGTTGCTATAGGAGCTATCGGTAGAATTCAGGTAATTTTTTATATATTATTGTGTGCTCTATAGGCTGAGTCTGATATAAGCCAGTACAAGTTGCTATAGGAGCTATCGGTAGAATTCAGGTAATTTCTTATATATTATTGTGTGCTCTATAGGCTGAGTCTGGTATAAGCCAGTACAAGTTGCTATAGGAGCTATCGGTAGAATTCAGGTAATTTCTTATATATTATTGTGTGCTCTATAGGCTGAGTCTGATATAAGCCAGTACAAGTTGCTATAGGAGCTATCGGTAGAATTCAGGTAATTTCTTATATATTATTGTGTGCTCTATAGGCTGAGTCTGATATAAGCCAGTACAAGTTGCTATAGGAGCTATTGGTAGAATTCAGGTAATTTCTTATATATTATTGTGTGCTCTATAGGCTGAGTCTGGTATAAGCCAGTACAAGTTGCTATAGGAGCTATCGGTAGAATTCAGGTAATTTCTTATATATTATTGTGTGCTCTATAGGCTGAGTCTGGTATAAGCCAGTACAAGTTGCTATAGGAGCTATCGGTAGAATTCAGGTAATTTCTTATATATTATTGTGTGCTCTATAGGCTGAGTCTGATATAAGCCAGTACAAGTTGCTATAGGAGCTATTGGTAGAATTCAGGTAATTTCTTATATATTATTGTGTGCTCTATAGGCTGAGTCTGGTATAAGCCAGTACAAGTTGCTATAGGAGCTATCGGTAGAATTCAGGTAATTTCTTATATATTATTGTGTGCTCTATAGGCTGAGTCTGATATAAGCCAGTACAAGTTGCTATAGGAGCTATCGGTAGAATTCAGGTAATTTCTTATATATTATTGTGTGCTCTATAGGCTGAGTCTGATATAAGCCAGTACAAGTTGCTATAGGAGCTATCGGTAGAATTCAGGTAATTTCTTATATATTATTGTGTGCTCTATAGGCTGAGTCTGATATAAGCCAGTACAAGTTGCTATAGGAGCTATCGGTAGAATTCAGGTAATTTCTTATATATTATTGTGTGCTCTATAGGCTGAGTCTGATATAAGCCAGTACAAGTTGCTATAGGAGCTATTGGTAGAATTCAGGTAATTTCTTATATATTATTGTGTGCTCTATAGGCTGAGTCTGGTATAAGCCAGTACAAGTTGCTATAGGAGCTATCGGTAGAATTCAGGTAATTTCTTATATATTATTGTGTGCTCTATAGGCTGAGTCTGGTATAAGCCAGTACAAGTTGCTATAGGAGCTATCGGTAGAATTCAGGTAATTTCTTATATATTATTGTGTGCTCTATAGGCTGAGTCTGATATAAGCCAGTACAAGTTGCTATAGGAGCTATTGGTAGAATTCAGGTAATTTCTTATATATTATTGTGTGCTCTATAGGCTGAGTCTGGTATAAGCCAGTACAAGTTGCTATAGGAGCTATCGGTAGAATTCAGGTAATTTCTTATATATTATTGTGTGCTCTATAGGCTGAGTCTGATATAAGCCAGTACAAGTTGCTATAGGAGCTATCGGTAGAATTCAGGTAATTTCTTATATATTATTGTGTGCTCTATAGGCTGAGTCTGATATAAGCCAGTACAAGTTGCTATAGGAGCTATCGGTAGAATTCAGGTAATTTCTTATATATTATTGTGTGCTCTATAGGCTGAGTCTGATATAAGCCAGTACAAGTTGCTATAGGAGCTATTGGTAGAATTCAGGTAATTTCTTATATATTATTGTGTGCTCTATAGGCTGAGTCTGATATAAGCCAGTACAAGTTGCTATAGGAGCTATTGGTAGAATTCAGGTAATTTCTTATATATTATTGTGTGTTCTATAGGCTGAGTCTGATATAAGCCAGTACAAGTTGCTATAGGAGCTATCGGTAGAATTCAGGTAATTTCTTATATATTATTGTGTGCTCTATAGGCTGAGTCTGATATAAGCCAGTACAAGTTGCTATAGGAGCTATCGGCAGAATTCAGGTAATTTCTTATATATTATTGTGTGCTCTATAGGCTGAGTCTGGTATAAGCCAGTACAAGTTGCTATAGGAGCTATCGGTAGAATTCAGGTAATTTCTTATATATTATTGTGTGCTCTATAGGCTGAGTCTGATATAAGCCAGTACAAGTTGCTATAGGAGCTATTGGTAGAATTCAGGTAATTTCTTATATATTATTGTGTGCTCTATAGGCTGAGTCTGATATAAGCCAGTACAAGTTGCTATAGGAGCTATCGGTAGAATTCAGGTAATTTCTTATATATTATTGTGTGCTCTATAGGCTGAGTCTGATATAAGCCAGTACAAGTTGCTATAGGAGCTATCGGTAGAATTCAGGTAATTTCTTATATATTATTGTGTGCTCTATAGGCTGAGTCTGATATAAGCCAGTACAAGTTGCTATAGGAGCTATCGGTAGAATTCAGGTAATTTCTTATATATTATTGTGTGCTCTATAGGCTGAGTCTGATATAAGCCAGTACAAGTTGCTATAGGAGCTATCGGTAGAATTCAGGTAATTTCTTATATATTATTGTGTGCTCTATAGGCTGAGTCTGATATAAGCCAGTACAAGTTGCTATAGGAGCTATCGGTAGAATTCAGGTAATTTCTTATATATTATTGTGTGCTCTATAGGCTGAGTCTGATATAAGCCAGTACAAGTTGCTATAGGAGCTATCGGTAGAATTCAGGTAATTTCTTATATATTATTGTGTGTTCTATAGGCTGAGTCTGATATAAGCCAGTACAAGTTGCTATAGGAGCTATCGGTAGAATTCAGGTAATTTCTTATATATTATTGTGTGCTCTATAGGCTGAGTCTGATATAAGCCAGTACAAGTTGCTATAGGAGCTATCGGTAGAATTCAGGTAATTTCTTATATATTATTGTGTGCTCTATAGGCTGAGTCTGATATAAGCCAGTACAAGTTGCTATAGGAGCTATCGGTAGAATTCAGGTAATTTCTTATATATTATTGTGTGCTCTATAGGCTGAGTCTGATATAAGCCAGTACAAGTTGCTATAGGAGCTATCGGTAGAATTCAGGTAATTTCTTATATATTATTGTGTGCTCTATAGGCTGAGTCTGGTATAAGCCAGTCTTAATGCCACCTCAGGTTGCTATAGGAGCTATCGGTAGAATTCAGGTAATTTCTTATATATTATTGTGTGCTCTATAGGCTGAGTCTGATATAAGCCAGTACAAGTTGCTATAGGAGCTATCGGTAGAATTCAGGTAATTTCTTATATATTATTGTGTGCTCTATAGGCTGAGTCTGATATAAGCCAGTACAAGTTGCTATAGGAGCTATCGGTAGAATTCAGGTAATTTCTTATATATTATTGTGTGCTCTATAGGCTGAGTCTGATATAAGCCAGTACAAGTTGCTATAGGAGCTATCGGTAGAATTCAGGTAATTTCTTATATATTATTGTGTGCTCTATAGGCTGAGTCTGATATAAGCCAGTACAAGTTGCTATAGGAGCTATCGGTAGAATTCAGGTAATTTCTTATATATTATTGTGTGCTCTATAGGCTGAGTCTGGTATAAGCCAGTACAAGTTGCTATAGGAGCTATCGGTAGAATTCAGGTAATTTCTTATATATTATTGTGTGCTCTATAGGCTGAGTCTGATATAAGCCAGTACAAGTTGCTATAGGAGCTATCGGTAGAATTCAGGTAATTTCTTATATATTATTGTGTGCTCTATAGGCTGAGTCTGGTATAAGCCAGTACAAGTTGCTATAGGAGCTATCGGTAGAATTCAGGTAATTTCTTATATATTATTGTGTGCTCTATAGGCTGAGTCTGGTATAAGCCAGTACAAGTTGCTATAGGAGCTATCGGTAGAATTCAGGTAATTTCTTATATATTATTGTGTGCTCTATAGGCTGAGTCTGATATAAGCCAGTACAAGTTGCTATAGGAGCTATCGGTAGAATTCAGGTAATTTCTTATATATTATTGTGTGCTCTATAGGCTGAGTCTGGTATAAGCCAGTACAAGTTGCTATAGGAGCTATCGGTAGAATTCAGGTAATTTCTGATATATTATTGTGTGCTCTATAGGCTGAGTCTGATATAAGCCAGTACAAGTTGCTATAGGAGCTATCGGTAGAATTCAGGTAATTTCTTATATATTATTGTGTGCTCTATAGGCTGAGTCTGATATAAGCCAGTACAAGTTGCTATAGGAGCTATCGGTAGAATTCAGGTAATTTCTTATATATTATTGTGTGCTCTATAGGCTGAGTCTGATATAAGCCAGTACAAGTTGCTATAGGAGCTATCGGTAGAATTCAGGTAATTTCTTATATATTATTGTGTGCTCTATAGGCTGAGTCTGATATAAGCCAGTACAAGTTGCTATAGGAGCTATCGGTAGAATTCAGGTAATTTCTTATATATTATTGTGTGCTCTATAGGCTGAGTCTGATATAAGCCAGTACAAGTTGCTATAGGAGCTATCGGTAGAATTCAGGTAATTTCTTATATATTATTGTGTGCTCTATAGGCTGAGTCTGGTATAAGCCAGTACAAGTTGCTATAGGAGCTATCGGTAGAATTCAGGTAATTTCTTATATATTATTGTGTGCTCTATAGGCTGAGTCTGATATAAGCCAGTACAAGTTGCTATAGGAGCTATCGGTAGAATTCAGGTAATTTCTTATATATTATTGTGTGCTCTATAGGCTGAGTCTGATATAAGCCAGTACAAGTTGCTATAGGAGCTATCGGTAGAATTCAGGTAATTTCTTATATATTATTGTGTGCTCTATAGGCTGAGTCTGATATAAGCCAGTACAAGTTGCTATAGGAGCTATCGGTAGAATTCAGGTAATTTCTTATATATTATTGTGTGCTCTATAGGCTGAGTCTGATATAAGCCAGTACAAGTTGCTATAGGAGCTATCGGTAGAATTCAGGTAATTTCTTATATATTATTGTGTGCTCTATAGGCTGAGTCTGATATAAGCCAGTACAAGTTGCTATAGGAGCTATCGGTAGAATTCAGGTAATTTCTTATATATTATTGTGTGCTCTATAGGCTGAGTCTGATATAAGCCAGTACAAGTTGCTATAGGAGCTATCGGTAGAATTCAGGTAATTTCTTATATATTATTGTGTGCTCTATAGGCTGAGTCTGATATAAGCCAGTACAAGTTGCTATAGGAGCTATCGGTAGAATTCAGGTAATTTCTTATATATTATTGTGTGCTCTATAGGCTGAGTCTGATATAAGCCAGTACAAGTTGCTATAGGAGCTATCGGTAGAATTCAGGTAATTTCTTATATATTATTGTGTGCTCTATAGGCTGAGTCTGATATAAGCCAGTACAAGTTGCTATAGGAGCTATCGGTAGAATTCAGGTAATTTCTTATATATTATTGTGTGCTCTATAGGCTGAGTCTGATATAAGCCAGTACAAGTTGCTATAGGAGCTATCGGTAGAATTCAGGTAATTTCTTATATATTATTGTGTGCTCTATAGGCTGAGTCTGATATAAGCCAGTACAAGTTGCTATAGGAGCTATCGGTAGAATTCAGGTAATTTCTTATATATTATTGTGTGCTCTATAGGCTGAGTCTGATATAAGCCAGTACAAGTTGCTATAGGAGCTATCGGTAGAATTCAGGTAATTTCTTATATATTATTGTGTGCTCTATAGGCTGAGTCTGATATAAGCCAGTACAAGTTGCTATAGGAGCTATCGGTAGAATTCAGGTAATTTCTTATATATTATTGTGTGCTCTATAGGCTGAGTCTGATATAAGCCAGTACAAGTTGCTATAGGAGCTATCGGTAGAATTCAGGTAATTTCTTATATATTATTGTGTGCTCTATAGGCTGAGTCTGATATAAGCCAGTACAAGTTGCTATAGGAGCTATCGGTAGAATTCAGGTAATTTCTTATATATTATTGTGTGCTCTATAGGCTGAGTCTGATATAAGCCAGTACAAGTTGCTATAGGAGCTATCGGTAGAATTCAGGTAATTTCTTATATATTATTGTGTGCTCTATAGGCTGAGTCTGATATAAGCCAGTACAAGTTGCTATAGGAGCTATCGGTAGAATTCAGGTAATTTCTTATATATTATTGTGTGCTCTATAGGCTGAGTCTGATATAAGCCAGTACAAGTTGCTATAGGAGCTATCGGTAGAATTCAGGTAATTTCTTATATATTATTGTGTGATCTATAGGCTGAGTCTGGTTTAAGCCAGTATTAATGTCACTTCGAGTCACTATACGAGCTATCGGTAGCTCTAATTTATCAACTAGTTTGTTAGCAGGTATTAAAGTTAGATCTGAATGTCCATTCAGAAAGAAGCAGCTAGCAATGTTAGACATGTTTGATCCATTTCATGGATGAGAGAATTGGGGTGTTTTTTCTGATTGAACATGAAGACAGGTTGGGGGCAGTAGGCTCAGTCCTCTGCAGAAAATAATATTCAGGATTCAGGCTGGTTATGCAAGTGCAGACTGTAATCCACAGGGCCACAAGAAAATCAACAGGACCATGGGATCTAATACATCGTAACTCTTCTATAGGATTTATATGTTACTACCATAGGTTAGGTTTATGATGGGTTTAAGGGGGTACTATACCCCTGCCCAAATTTGTGCCTATTTTTGCATTTTTCTCAAAAATTATAGCGCATTGGTGACAAGTACGGTATTATGTATTATAGGGGCAAGGACTACAACTACTGCCCTGGAAATTTTATTTCAGCACAGACAACAGTTGTGGAGTTACAGTCAAAAATGAGGAAAACCAATATTTGATCAATAAATCAATAACTACTTGCCTTGAGTTGCTGAATTTTCAGTGCAGTAGTTGTAGTCCTTGCCCCTATAATATACATATCTTACTTGTCACCAATGCTAATAAATTTTGAGAAAATGCAAAATAGGCTCAAAATTGGCCAGGGTGTAGTACCCCTTAAAAATTATAATTAATTGCAAAACTATGCCATTAAGCGGGTTAAAATTTATTAAGCCCAGAGGTAGGAAAGACACACTCGTTACTTTAATTTAAAATTCTGACTTGCTTACTTTGCATTTCTCACTTCAGGCGGTACCTCGTTTTGATGCAGACGACGAATTATACAAGGCACATGTCCTCAATGTGAGCTGGTCAGCTGATCACAGGGTCATCGATGGCGCAACCATGGCAAGGTTTTCAAATCTCTGGAAATCGTATCTAGAAACACCAGCTACCATGATTCTAGATTTGAAATGAAGCAGCTTTTAATTAGACTTGTGGTTGAATCATGACGTGTCAGTGTAAAGAATGAAGAGTCGTGCACAAAAACAAAATAAGCATACCTGCCAACTGTCCCTATTTAATAGGAATTGTCCCTATTTTTACTGAGACAAAAAAGCCTAAAAGAGAGCGATTTTACCATGTGTCCCTTTTTTGCAAAAATATGACTATAGTAATGTATAGTAAATAATGTCCCTATTTTTTCTCCTATTTGTCCCTATTTGTGAGGTTTTGGGGTTGGCAGGTATGTAGATGCTTTGTGCTGCCATACAGTTTTTTATCAATAATTTTCTTGTTATTGAAAGTTTCATTCTTTATTTAGCATACAATGTATTTCATTCTTTGAATGGACACAAGCTTTTAAAACTATGTTAATTAGCACCTACCGTATTTAGTCAAATAGTCGCCCCCCCCTCAAATAAACGCCCCCACCACTTTTTTTCAACCAAGATGTTTCAAAAATTCCGATATTTCCATGCTATCTTGTGTAGTAAGCTTACCAAGTTGCTCACATGGTTGATAATAGCAGCAGTAAATGGCGAAAATCTGCATCGGCAACCCGGAAGTGAACCAAAAGTCAGTATCAAAAGTTCATAGTTCGTCATTTAGCGTGACTTTTAAGCTTACCTAATGATTTTAACAGGAATTGTCGTGCTAAAAATGACCTCAAATAAACGCCCCCCCCCCCCTAGGAAAATGTAATGCCTCCGGGGGCGTTTATTTGACGAAATACGGTATTTTGTTATTAGCAATTGCGGAGTTATCTCATAGACTAAACCCATCAGTCGTCTACACTGCATATGTATTTGTGTTATACTTGTAGTGACAACTGAATAACTTACCACTCGTATCGTGTCGGACTCATGAAAATATTTTCGCACAACCATGGTTTTGCGCCACAGTGCGACTGCCTATCAGCTCCCGTGTACCTCGCGTTGTGGTAACAGCGTGCTCTGAAGTTCTAAAAATAACAAAGTTGGTCAATTTCGAGCAAGTCCGCCACGTTTTTAACATATAAGTTTCTCATTCGTCAACCAGACAGTTGGTGAATGAGGGCAGCAAACTATTTATTTCATTGACCTTTTCGGTAAATCCCATATTAGCCTTTGCTACTACACCTGGGATGTCGTCATTTGACATCACACCGACTTGTAATGCACAGTGGCGATGTTTGATAAACAATGTGCGCATTGGCGCAGATCGGTGTGACGTCAAATGACGACATCTCAGGTGAACTCGCAAAGGCTTATGGGATTTACCGAAAAGGTCAATTGCTTAAAATACACAAGGCAGGCATTGGACATAGGCCTACTATATTGTGGAAATATTGAGGAACAAGTTACTGTATAAGCCAATATTTTTGTGCACAGATATTTTCTCGGTTGCGAGCTTCCCTAACATTTTCGGGGTGATGATTTCGGGTTGTAGATTTCTTTATAATGGAGCTTAGTAATTAAGCTTCATCATCGAGCACATTTCACCTAGATGTCAAATTGTGAATTGCGCCAAAATAAAATGACCGCATCATCGAGCATATTCGCGGGGTGTTGAATTCGCGGACCTCTGTCAAATCATGAATTGCGCCAAAATAAAATCACTGTGAAAATTTCAGCTTATACAGTACTTTATTCTGATAAGTATCCACATTGTGTTACACTGAAGAATAGAGATTTCTCAGCATGTATCAGTTTGTGTTAGGTACATTATAAAGTGAATGTGTGCAGGGACCGTATAATAGAATACGGTCCCTGATGTGTGTAATAAGAGGCCATGGTGGTATACTAGTACAAGCTTTGACTCATGATCATAAGATTGTGAGTTCAAACCCCAGTGTGCACCTATTACGTTAACCTGTATTGAGTCTCTACCAATGTGTATAAATGGGTACCAGCATATACATGCATAATAATAGTACCCGAAGAGTAAAGTGGATTATATACCTCATATATAGATTCCTCTCATCTGATTGGTTAAAAGTGGAGTCATTAAAATAGCTGTGCCCCCTTTTTCTATCAAGATGACGTCATACAACAACTGTGCCCCGGGCACAGTTGATTCTATGCTCGGAAAATAATTGGATATTCGCAACCCGAATACACAGATCGCTCAGTATACATTGCGCACCCACTATACGGCGGCGTTGATTACTAGTGTTGAGACTATCGCGGTCACAGTTCGCAATGAATTTGACCTCTCCTTGACGACGATCTTTCACCGGCCGCCGTGAGTGCAGTGATTGTTATGTTACATGTCAAGGATTTATACCTGCCAAATGTCACTTTTTAGACAAATTACTACGACCTGGAGACCGGCTGGAGACTCGGCAGTGTGTGATGTTAGCACAGAAACGGTAGGGTTGTTTTAGATATGAAATCGGTAGATATCGGTCCAAATTCTGCACCCTTGGCCTTGCTCTTGCATGCACTGTCATGACTGTGTGTGCATTTAGCCTACTTAGGCCTATGCAGTTAAAAGCTTGTAGGCCTTGTCAGTCAGGAAATCTTTTAACCAATCAAATGAGAAGAATCTATATTATTCGGTATATAAAACAAATATTGACTGCTTAATTCGGGGCACAGTTTAAAATTATAGGCCCTCGGTGATGTCAAAACCATGACTATGCCCGAAGCATCACCTCGGGCCTATAATTTTAACTGTGCCCCTCATAGCAGTCAATATTTGTA
The DNA here is from genome assembly GCF_039555335.1 of Amphiura filiformis. NCBI lineage: Eukaryota > Metazoa > Echinodermata > Ophiuroidea > Amphilepidida > Amphiuridae > Amphiura > Amphiura filiformis. Next base: position 35,448,457 of record NC_092629.1, read on the forward strand.
TATTATGTGTGCAGGAGTTCATGGTTAATATTATAGTAGCCAGGTGACACAAATTGTTTAGGAATTTTTATCACCATTGTGTATTGTAAAAAAATCATGGTTTAGAAAATATATGCCTGTGGAAGATGTTAAATTATGTTTACACAAATACCTGTTGAAAAACTTTTGATGAACTTGGAAGTAGATCCAATTCATTAATAAAGGTTAAAAACTGTTTAATATGTACAACAACATCCAAAATTTAGGGTTAAAAAGACAAAACAACCGACGTTTCGGGAGCATAAAAACATCCCTTTTACAAGGTTAAAAAAGTAGCACTAGTAGCTAGCACTGCATGAGATTAAATGAGAAAGACAGCAAAAGAAAGTGACAAGCATAGAATGAAAAGAAATTAGAATGATAATAAGAACATACAAGGGAAAAATCAATTAGGTGAGAAAAACAGGCATGTGCAAGTATAGCAGGCCAACCAGGTCAAAAAGGGAAAAAATCAAATCTATGGTCAGCCATTCTAGTCAAAAGATAAACAAACAGTAATATATCAAAGGGAAGTGAAAATTTTGAAAAGCCAAAGGCCTAACAAAAAATAAATACCACTGTTGGTACCATCCGATACCCGAAACTGTACAGCCCGCCTAGGTGGGACATCCAGGACGTACCAACGTCTCCACGCGTCGGCTCCGCCTCCCAGACCATACAGCGGGGTACCAGAGATACCAAGGTGGTCCGATTTTGCAACAAACAAAAGATTGAAGAAAAGCAATGAGGGAGGACCAGAATAACTGACCAAAGAAAATCTGTTTAACGATGACTTTTAACATTCATACCCAGAAGAGCAGAAGTCTGTAAAATGTTGATCCATTTAGACTCAAGAGCTAGTCTGTGGAAATAGTTAGTGCTACTGGGTCTATCAATGGCCATGATCTGTATGTCATCACAAGTGTGGTTTGGCCTGTTGAAATGTCTGGCCACGGTTTGTCTCTGTTATGTTTCGTGTCCCCACAATGCTCCAGTAATCTAGTTTTCAAGGCACGTTTGGTCTCGCCAACATATTGTTGCCCGCACTTCTTGCAATTGATGAGATAAATCACGTTAGTCGGAAGACAATTTAGGGGGTGATTGATGTTGAAATGTTGACCAGTAATATAGCTCGAAAAATCTTGACTTGAGACTGTGTGCTGTGTACAGCATGTATTGTGTTTATGTTAGCATGCCGCACACTTGTTACATGGCTGGAACCCTCTCGACTGGACCTGTGAGGTTGGTTTCATGGCCGATCTGACTATGGCATCTTTGATGTTCCGTGGCCGTCTAAATGCTACCATAGGCGGTTCAGAGATAGCTGCTTTGCAAACGATTTGAAGAATGAAGAATGGGGAGGTACTTCTTGATGATAGAAGCAATTGAAGAATCACGAAGGGTCATATGTCATCACGAATGGTATCGTTCATCACCCTTGCTCTCACTAGTTTGACGAGGTTCCAACGCTTCTGATCTGGGAACATCAATGGCTTTCTGGATTTGCTTCTGAATGACCTTTGCTGGGTATCCTCTATCAAGTAGGTGTTGTTTCAGTTGGTCAACTCTTGTGGCGAGAACATCATCAGAAGAACAAATGCGACGTAATCTAAAAACAAGACTATACACCAATCCGAGAAGCGTTTACTGTATTTGGCCCTCTATTGACGGCAACACAGATGTACCAGAGCGGGAGATTTAATTAAGTAATTCAATACTCATGATTGTGTATTGAATATCACTGTTGTGTACAATTCCGGGTACAATTCTGTATAGCACACAATAAATAATGGATGGAACCCCCGACCTCGGGACACCGCAGTTTTACATCGGGGACACCGCAGTAATGGCGAAGTCGGATAGGTGTATAGGGGAGGCTCTGCTTTGTATGTTTAGGATGACAAGACGACCATAGAAGATACTGGTGTGTGTCAGTTGGTTTGGAGTAGAGGTCTGTTTCAAGAAATCCATTTTGAAGGCCAACCATTACATCCAAAAATGAAATGGAGTTGCAAGATCGTTCAGCCGTAAATTTGATGGTCGGATGTCTTGTGTTGCAGTGAGCGATGAAATTGTCAAGTTCTTCTTCTCCATGTGTCCAAATCAAGAATACATCATCGATGTACCTCAGCCAAATAAGAGGCTTTTTGGTAGCAACAGAGAGGAAGTTCTCCTCTAAGCGACCCATAAATAGACAGGCCCCAGAAGGAGCCATGCGGGTACCAATGGCTGTGCCAAGAACCTGGATATAATGTTTTCCAGCAAGTTCAAAGTTATTTTGAGTGAGTGTGAGCTCCATAAATCTGCTAAGCACCTCCACTTTAGTCGTTGAGTGCTGCTGGGACAAATAGTGCTGACAAGCTCATTAATAAAGGTCATAAAGCAAAGCGTACAAAAACATACTCAATGACCCATCCAACAGGCTGTTAATAGTGTGTCTCATCTCAAGTTGAGAGTAACGCCATGTTGGATTTTGCAGTGGCAGAATCAGTGCATTTATGTGGTTGCATCGCCAGTGTATGGACAATTTTTCCTTCTACACATGCTTATATGCCCTGTGGGATTAGGTTAGCACTCATGCTCTTCAACATGGCGTTACTTTCAACTTGAGACCAGAAGGGCAAAATTTAGAATGGGCCATTTTATTTAATTGACAAGCAAACCTTAATTTGCAGCTATGACACATGATGGTTACCATGCTCAAATGATGTTGGAATATTCACTCTTAAAGGAGTATTTCGTGATCCTAGCATCCTCCTTTTATGCCATTTTTCAGTAGATATCCACGAAAAAAACTTATTCCCAAAATTTCAGTTGATTCCGATTTTGCGTTTGTGAGTTATGCATGGTTTTGTGTATTACACTGCTCCATAGACAATGTGTTGTAATTTCGTTCTGGTATACCAGAACCAAATTCAAATTTCACAATATTTTTGCTGAACGGATTAATCTGCAAGAAATATTTGGTACATAAACAATATGTAGCCAGAGGTTTCCAGTGATATAAAAATCTCAAATGTTTTTGAGAAAAGTGGGGGATGAGGCTGTGGATCACGAAATGCCCTTTTAATTGAACTAATGCAGTTGTGATATTATGGTGCAAAATGGGATATTCCACTTGAAATCCTTACACCCCTAATGGAAGATACGACTTGCCCACACAGTACATGGGGTGTAGATTTCAAATGGAGTCACCCATTCAGGTAACCCTATTTGGAATTCACGCAATCACAGTCTGTGTGAATTTCAAATGGGGTTACCAATGGGTAAGGCTATAGAAACAAATTAGTTCGATCTTTCGATCGACCATCAATGCTTGGTCGATCCTTATTATTTATGAAATCAATTAATTGACAACTGTTAATTGTGATAACATAAGAATCTTTGTTTGTTTTGATATTAACCAATATAAATTTAGCATTGATTCTGATTAAATAGTTGTCACTTGTCAGTGATTGATAACAAGCATCGAAGCAGCACCGATGGTCGATCCAAAGATCGAACAAATGTGTTTCTGATGCCTAACTAAATTTGAAATCTACACCCCATGTGTGGGGGATTAAGGTCATGTCTTCGATAGAGGGTGTATGGATTTCAACTTGAACAGCCCAATGTACAGTCAAAGTAAGAAGCAAGGGTGCAAGTGTTTTATGCTATAGCACTGTATTATACACATTATATTATTTATGTATTCAATCCTGTGTTTCAGAACATGCTAATGGTTAAGGGATCCAAAATGATCGTTTATTATGCGTTTCGACAGTATTTTTTGTGGGACATGAGAGCACCTCAGACCTATCGAATTGCATTCTGAATCTGAAGCATGTCTTTCTGATATCAAATAATTTTCATTTTTTAAAATCACAATTTAATACAAATTTTATGACAAATTATAAAAATTTGATATTTTTCAAATTTTTGATATATAACAGTCCTTGAAGTAAATTATATAAATCTAATGATATATTCTTAGAGTGTATGTAGCAGGGAGGAAAAGCCGACGGTCAATTGAAAATTTTGACCTTTCATATTGAAGATATGGATTTTTTTCCCAAAAAGACCTAATTTTTTTTGTTTTTTTGGGAAAAAAAATCCATATCTTTAATCTGAAAGGTCAAAATTTTCAATTGATCGTCGGCTTTTCATCCCACCTACATACACTTTAAGTATAAATCATCAGATTTATAAAGTTTACTTCAAGTACTGTTAAATATCAAAAATATCAATTTTAATGATTTGCCATAAAATGTGTATTAAATTGCGAATTTCAAAAAATCAAAATTATTTGATATCAGAATGACATTCTTCGTATTCAGAATGCAATTCGATATGTCTGATGTGCTCTAATGTCCCAAAATAAATACTGTCCAAACGCTCATACCCCAACCCTTAAGGCAGCGTCAGAATGTTGGTAAGAATCTGAGAATTGATTCTCCCAAAGATTCTCGTAAACAGATTTGTGTGAATCCAAGTTGATTCTCGCAAACTTTTGTAGTTTACACAGAAGTTGATTTTGCAAGAATTAAATGAATTCCGCAAATTTATTCTGCAAGAATCAAGATTGATTCTTGCACTGCAAAATAAAATTCTGACCCTGGTTACGGCTCTCTCAGGTTATGTTATTTTCAGATTATTTACATTAGCAGTTTGAAAGGTAGCACATAAAATATACTTTTTTTGCACAGTTTCTATGGTATTCAGAAGACACTGCTCTTAGTTTTGCAATTTCACTCTATTTTGGCCCAGCCATAATCTAGGTGAATTTTGGTGTAAAACGGGTCAAAAAGAAGATGCTTATTGCAATTCTGGTTGAATTTCTGCACAGTAGATCAATCTAACCCGCTTGACATGAGCCGCTTGGGGCACTCATCAGACTCTATTTTTGCGTGGGCCTTTTTTGCCTGTATAGTCCCATAATCAAAAGACCCGTTGTATGATTGCTCATGCAAATTGGGTTATCTGAATAAGTGACACTGACTCCCATTTCAAATATGTGTACATCCATATCAAAACGATGCACTAGTCGGCTGCTACATGTGATTCATTTTACATAATAGCTAGGAGTAAATACCGACTCATCTCAAGTGGAGGTCACTTCAAATCATCCCCAATTGACATGGTTATGAAATGTTCTCTGTATTTTAATAAGCCATGTGACTTGGGGTTGATATAAAGTGACTTGAAATGAGTCTGGTATTTATTCCCAGTTATTGTGTGAAATGAGTCACATGTAGCAGCCGACAAGTGGACCCTTTTGATATGGATGTACACATATGCACTCCCTGTGTGAGAGATTAAGGTCATGTCTTCCATAGGTGATGCATGGATTTCACCAATATCAGAATTTTGTATCAGATGTCCTTTCCAAATAATGTGACCATATGAACCGTGAATCCAGTGTAAAGTCATCAGTGTGAGAGATATGGACAAATAAGCATGACAGAAATCAATCGAAAACAAGGATTTCAAGAACAAAGTTGTTTTGGGGCACCTATTTCCTAAGCAATTACTTTACACTGGGTTTGTAGTAGTGGATGTTCACATATAGTCTGTCTGCTGCAGCTGCTAAAAGAATTAGCATTGTTTGGGGCTTTGTTCTTTGTTCTCTTATATTAATTAATTTTGGTGTTGCCACTGTATGGATGCAGTGGCAAACACACGATAGACAGCTGCAAGATGCACCTAGCAGTTTTTAGAAAACATAGGTTTTTTTTTGTGTTGAAAGGTCTAAAAGGAATATGATGAGTATGACATTGAAATAAGCTTTGAGAAATATTTTGTTGTTAATCTGAGACATTTTAACTTTTTAGCACTGCTGCATCATACCTTGTGTGGCAGTAATATTTAATTTTGAATTAATGCTAGTTAGGTCTTGGCATTTTGCAAAATTAAATGCCCAAGAAATCTCTTTAATATTTTCATTTGTGCAGGCATGAGATTTTTCAGCTGATCAGCTGAATTCAGCTTTTTTGACTATTCAAATTTAGACATTTTATTTATTTTCAGCCCAATTTGGGGTCTTTTTTGCCAATTTCACACTGTTTTTTAGCTTTTTTTTGTTCTACTTCAGCTTTTTTTCAAGCAAAGCCACTCTCATGCCTGTTTGTGACACAATCAAGCAAAATGATTAATTTTGGGGCAAGATCAATTTTCTGGGTGTTTTCAGTATTGCTCATCTAAACAGCTGTACAGCTAAACATGTTGAATGTTCCAATGCAATGGGCTATTCTAGTTGAAACCCATACACCCCTATGGAAAACATAACCTTAATCTCCCACACAGGGGTGTAGATTTCAAATGGAGTCGCCCATTCAGGTAACCCCATTTGAAATTCATACTCCCTGTATGGAAGTTCAGGTCATGTGTGGATTTCATCTGGAATAACACTTAGCCTTGGAGGGAACACTGCCTGTCATCATGTCACTTTAACTGAAATGTTGTAAAGATTTTACAGTATGTATTATATCACTCATACATAAATTCTAGACAGTTCATTGGTTGATTACCATTTATCATTTTTACCATCACCCTCTCCGTGTGATAGTCTTTACCATCATAGTGCTCTGCCGTAGTGCGCCTGCACCAAGCCGTGCGCTGACTCTTGGACTCGCCGATTTAGTTATGGGGTGGACCCCAAAATGTGAAATATATCATGGCAAAACATGGTGTTATGTTGATGAAAAAATGTATTTCCTACCTTAAATAGTATTTTAGTAATAGAATTTATGCATGAGTGATATAAAACAAATATTAACTGTCTTAAATTTGTGTAATGGTCAAAATATAATCACTCGGTGAAAGATGTATTGTTCCATTCCACTCGCCGTTCCGGCTCGTGGAATGGAACAATATCCATCTTTCACCTCATGATTATATTTCGGCCATCACACTCATAGACAGTTAATATTTGTATACTATCCATTTCATCATGTGTATATAATTTCATAGAGACTGTTAATAGGGTATTTATTTTTTCCAAGTCTGAAGTATTGCATAGAAGGGTGTTGATGTTGCATGTAAATGATACTGTTTGTGCCTGAATTTCTTCCTTATTTACAACGTAAGGGTAAATTACTGATGAGCTTGTATAAACACCAAATGAAGAAGAAATTGTGGGACATACAGTGTTCGAATTACCAGATTTGTGTAGGTAACATAGAAAATCTACCTGCACAAAGTGAAAGTAACTTGCACACAATTTAACCAAATAAAATAAGAAGTGAAACTAATCATCTTGCCGATGATCTTTTTTACAGATGAAAAGTTAAATTTGGTGTCATTTAAGTAAGGGATATTTATACTTCTTTGATTTAGAGGCACATTGTATGTTTTTGATTCCAACTGTGTAATTTACGACTAAAATGCTACAGGCACTTGTGCAGGTACATGTGAAAAATTGCCTGAACAGAATCAGTCACCTGCATGTGCAGGTGGTAAATCGAACACTGGACATGCATGTACATGTACAATAAGAATGTGTCAAAGTACTTCTCGTAAATGATTGCATGATTCCCTTCCACACCCAGCTTTGGAACAGATCCCACATTAAAATGTACATTTTAAACTTATGTGAAAATGCAGGTTGGTGGGTATCCATTTAGTGAGTGTCAGGAGGGGAGTTCACTCAACTTAAATTTTGGTAGGGGTGTGCGGCACTCTGCGCCAAACTTTTGGAACTAAGAAACAATTTTCAGACAAAATGCAATGGGTTAAAGGCTTAGGGATGAAATCGAAACTCGACCAGTGGTTCCGTTCGGTTGCCATTGTTTAGAACAATAACAACCGGACGGAACTGGCGGTCAACCGCCGGTCAAGTTTTAATTTCATCCCTTACTGAATCCATCCCAGTCCAGTATGGTATAACATGTATCTGAAATGTGACCGAATGCACTGCAGTATGTTCACAGCCTGTTGTGAAATAAAGAACAAGAAAAACAATATTGACGGAATCTTTGTGAATCAACAACTTTATTTCTAACGGCTTGAGAAAATTAGTTCTTGATCGATCATATTTTGAATTTTGACCACTCAAACGTTTGTAGTGGCGACATCCCCCCGATATGTCCACATGGGACAAAATTGCTCTATTTTAGAGCAAAAACAACCTATTTTGGGTAAATTTGCCCTGTTTAGGACGTAAGGGAGGACAGTTTTTATGGTCTACTTAGCTCAGCAATGCTTTGCTGTCTTCGATAGCGCATTGTATCGGAGAGGTATCTGGCTTTTATCAGAGCCCAAACACATAAAAGCCTATAGCAAACTCTGTCAGGCTCCGCTCAATTGTACACAGCGCTCGATACCACGCTTTGACCAAATATCGATTGAATCTATTTTACGACCATGCTTGAATTAACAACCCTTGAAACCTAATTGCACTATTGACTTTCTATTGACCGCAAAAACACGACCCCAGACATGCTTATTTAATGACCACTTGAGTAGTTGATAAGTGGGTCGTTATGTACTTACTGAACACAAATGAAATTGATTATGGTTTTACCATCCACCGTAGTTTTAATCCTGCTGCTCTGCTGAACGCTCCGATAGATATCAGCAAACTCAGTATACTGTTTGCTTGTTCCTATCGAGCGCTCTAGCGATACATGAACCATTATCGAAGACAGCAAAGCATTGCTGAGCTTAGTAGACCATAAAAACTGTCCTCCCTAAATCACCCTTTTGGGGCGAAAATTGCCCATTTTTAGTAAAATTTTCCAGATGTTTGTGTTGTGTTTATTTAAAATCCTCTTCACTCATACTACATGATCCTCTTAAATCTTTTTCAAACAAAATCAGTTGTGCCCTGTTGTCTCTTAATGGTGCCGTTGCTGCATGTCGTATCTTGACATGATCGTAAGCTTCCTTCAGACTCATTCCAGTCTCCGTCTCTGACAAAAGCCTTCCTTCAGTATAAGTTAGTGGTAGCATCATCAACAGAGCAATTACAACAGTAGCACTTCTATTAGAGCCATTAGCACAGTGTACAAGGACTTTACATCTGTCCACCTCTAACGCTGATTTCACAAAATCTCGCGCTAGAGGGAAAACTCTACCAATGCCCTTATCTCCACCAAAATCAGTCACATTCAAGTTTGCGTATGAAAAATAGTTTGGATGAAAGTTTCCAACGTCGTCTGCTACGTTCAAAATATGTGTGATGCCGTGATGTTGAAGCTGATGGAGGTTCTTTGCATCTTGTCCTCGACCGAGGTATAGACGCGGAGCAATTTCGGACGCCCAGATTGCTCCTTCTTCCATTTTACGTCTTTTCTGGAGAGCTGCTTGAAGTTGAGCCATTTTGGATGTGCTGACATGTGTTTATTGATTCAAATATAGCAATGTAGCTTTGTAGTATGAATGATGATCGGAAGTCTGTAAAAATGAAAATATTTATACTGTTAAATTCAGGGTTTTTTTATTCCAGATATTTTTCTACACTTGTTGTGTACAAAAGTATGTATGGTTTAAATAATTTCAGAATTTTTAGCTAAAAACAGATATTTTTCAAAGACACACTCTCAGGCCTGTGTATAAAATTGTATTAAAGAAAAGATGGATGCAAATAGCCTTCATCAGAATTGGCGACAGCGTATGAGTGTTAAAGGCATGCATAACAAAAATGCATACACCTCAAAATATGCCTATTTTGCTAAAATTTTAAGACTTCATGTTGACTAATTAATTTTAAATGGTAGACTTCATAGACCTTTAATCTTTTATTTATCATCAGAAATCTTATTTCTCGCAACAAAATGTAACAACAATCCTAAAATTCTGAGTTGTAAGCAACCTCAACCCTTCTAAACCTGCACTTAAACCTGAACTTATGGAAACAATAGGCCCTACATAATCATGATAATAATGTATTAAAGCCATATTATAACATTTGCTGAGGAGAACGCCCTCAAAAAAAAAAAAAAAATTTAAATTCTGTTTTTTACACGATTGTAATGTACATACTTTAGTCAATAAAGATATCCTGCAAAAATCAAGACTTGTGCTGTAGTTTTGTCAAAATCCGAGATTTTGAATAAAACGATGGAACCGGCGTTTTATTATTACAATGGAAATATTAGTTGAACATGTATGCTCAGTACGTTACACTGCGTGTGGGATACACATACACACACCCGAGGATCATACCGTATTACAACCGCGGGAGTAACATGCATGGGCGCTAGTAGTAATTCCAATTATCTATGCTTTACCAGTACGACAGCAACTTCACTTCCGGTAATTTTTACCGGTGTAATGTTGAAAATCAGGTGGCAAATACAGTTTTTCAGAAAACATCAAAAAAATGGAATACACAAGTCGTTTCTCCCTTCATTTCCATATTGAGCCCATAGATAAGATATGAAACATGAGTATAAGGCAAACATTTACGTGTAAAAGTCCAATTATTGTGGAGAAAATGAATGTTTATTGTGCGCGAAGTAGCCTAAAAAATGAGAAAAAATGCATGTCACGATCACCAAAATGGATATATCTGCAACTTTGAGCCAACGCCGGTCGTATGCTTTTCTGTAATGATAGATATTAGCTAACTTGAGCTTGTATTAAATTTTCAGCGAAAATGATTGGTGGAATAATCGAGTCGTAGGTTGGAAAGTTGCTTTCAAAACAGCTTCCTCTCACAATCGTGCGTGACCATTAGTGACCAGTGTCAGCAGAAAAATTAACAGCCGTCCTTGTCCATATAATCGATTAATAATTGTCAGGATCGTCCAGTTGACTACAGTGATATTTATTTATTCATACAAAATACTGCCCTGTCTTCCAAAATATCGAAGTCAATATAAAACGTAATTTCAAGCCATTTGACTGAACTTACAAACAGTTTATAAAAAGATTATTGTTGAACGAGACACTGAATTAGAAATAACATTGCAAAAGGTACGAGAATAAGTTAGCAGGTTGTGATGGTCTAGTGGGCAAGGCCGTGCCTGAAGTGCGAAAGGTTGGAAGTTCGAACCCTACCATAGCGTTTTGTTTTTTTAAAAATATTTATGATATTAGTAAACAACTTTCAGGAAGGGTTTCTGATCATTTGAAGCAGAAATAATGAGGTAAAATGAAAGAAAGCATTTTTTTTATCTTGACCGCTTATGGTGTTCTATTGAAGATAATTAAAGTTACTCTAGACAATGAAACGCTGATTCCAATTATGTGTATGTCTGGGTAGGGTGTAAGAACGGTGTAAAAATTACAAATAATATTATGCCAAAATATCGGGTTTGAAATTCGTAAATTATGGCTGACGCTATCTTATTTTTTAATATGTAGGCCTACGCACAAAGAAAAACATTGCAAACGTGTTGTATAGAAATATTTTCAATTGATCATAATACTGACGGACCTATTATACACACATACACCATAGGCCTAACAGAACAAGAGAGAAAAAAATCAACATGCTGTAGGATTCGAACCCTCGACCTCTCGCACTTCAAACCACGGCGTCAACCACTAGACCGTCACAACCTCTGGTCACAACCTGCTGTACCATACTCGTATCTTTTGCAATCTTATTTCTCATTCAGGGACTCGATCAACAATAATATTTTTAAAACTGCTTTTAAGTTCAGTCAAATGAGGTGATATTACTTTTTATATTGACTTCAATATTTTGTAAGTCAATGCAGTATTTAGCTTGAATAAATAAATATCACTGGAGTCAACTGGACGATTTTGACGATTATTATTCGATATAATGACAAGGCCGGCTGCTATTTTGCTAGTGACACTTGTCACTAACGGGACACGCGCGATTGAGACACAGGCCGTTTTGAGAGTAACTTTCCAACCTACGACTCGATTATTCCACCAACCATTTTCGCTGAAAATTTAATACAAGCTAACGTTAGTTAATATCTATCATTACAGAAAAGCATACGATCAACTTTTACTCGTTTTTTTTTCTTTGCACAAATGTTTGGTATCTTATCCGTGATCATGGTACGCAATTTAAGCAAAAAACGACCTGTGTCTCCCATTTCTGGAGCTATTTCGCCAAAACATGTTTGCCGGCCAAATTTCCAACATTTAGTTACGTAACCCGTGTTCACCAACCCGTAAAAATTTTCTATCGAACAAAAGAGGTCACGAAGTTGCCGTCGTACTGTACCTCACTTGTTCTGCTCAAAATTAAAAGGGACATATCTAACAGTAAAAGCTAACATTTTATGGAAAATAAATACTAATCTATTTTTACAGAAATGTTATAATATGGGTTTAAGGTTAGTAACTATTGTAAACTGTTGCAATTTAGTAGCTCACAGCTTCTTGCTGTTGTTGATTTGCAAAGCATACAAAGTGTCACAGAATGTGGACCAGGGTAACATAAACACCTTTTATGGGGCTATCATTTTCTTCGGAAGGGGGTCCCAAATTTTCCAAAAGTCGGCATCAATAAAATTGTGACCCCCCTATTTTGGCAACAAATATTTTATGACTCCCCCACCACCGATAAACAGGCTAAAATTGTATTGAAATCACTCTTCTTGAACATAATAAACACACTATCTGTTGCATCTTGTGACTCCCTATACATTTTGATCATCAAAAATGTTATGACCCCCTCTATTTATCTTTCCATGGGACCCCTTCCAAAGAAAAATGATAGCCCCCTTAATTTGACCTTGAGCCCATGGAAATTGTTGAGATTTTAAACTCAAGGGCCCGAATGTTTGCAAACTGATTTTATATACCGGGGTAGGCCTAAAGCCTACATGTATAATGAAAGACAAAGATAAAGACAATTTATCGCGTCTGACGTCACCTGTCAATCAAACTCGAGCACGGTTTGTTTACAAGTGTCGTGATGATGACTTGCTGAACGCGGATTTATAACCGGGCGTCTTATTGTTAATTTTGCACCTTTCGACATGCAAACCATCTCAAAAGTTGGGTATTTATAGTTGGAAACTTTCTTTGGTGAATACACCATGTCCACAATGCCTAGAAAAGCTGCTTTTTGCCTTGTAAAAGTATGGACTTTTTCGCCATTTGCTGCTATTCCTTTTCTCCGATCAGCACCAGATAGATCGGTCTTCCTTTTTACTGCAGCTGATTAACCTGTGTAAACCAATCAAGGATCGTAATTGACAGTGACATCAGACGCGATAAATTGCATTTATCTCTGTCTTTAATTATAGTTTAAAGCCATAAATGTATGATCATTGGTCAAATTTTAATTTTGTTAGTATTTTGGATTTTGGATTACATGTAGGTCAACAACCTCATTCCCCAGCTCATCCCCACTCCCCCCCATCAACATCAAAATGTTTGGTATCAGTGGATTGAGGCCTATGATTCAGTGAAATAGTGCATCCACAAAAAGTCTGTGTGTAGGCCCTGTATGCCTATTATAAACATGATTTTCTTCCTTAAAAAAGTGGCCGAATTTTTCTGCGTCCGAAAATCAATTGTATTACTGTGTTCAATCTTGCGTGAGTTATGCCCTGTAACTCATTGGAAAGCTCAAAACTCTACCCTAGCTGGCCTGCCATGGTCAAATGAATGGATAATAAAAGTACACCTGAATGACTTGATAAATTTTCAGAACACAACCTCATTGCAATAATTTAGTTTATCCAGGCTGCATAATTTGGAACCCTCTCATTTCAGTAAGCTTATAAACCACGTGCCCTGAAAGGCATATTACATATAAAATGAAATTCAAAACAAATTCACAGCATCCCTCGCCACAAGTCCAATTTAGTAAATTAAAAATCTCAGTACTATAGTAGGCAGCAGAATACCACGTGCATACAATACTATCAAACTAAAACTTAACTTACCTTAACATGGCATGAGCACATGCTCTTCCTTATTTGAAACCATGGAATGAAAGAAAAAGAATATTCCTCTTTTACATGGAGCACCATCCTACAGGCTGTTTGCTGTCTGATACAGGGTGATCAGGAAATTTGTCTCATATATCCCTGGTTTGATACCCTTAGCCACAAAACAAACAACCACTGCTGTAGTGATGTGGTCTGTGAACTGAGTTTGTCCAGGTTTGACTATCCTGCAAATTGAGGGATTAGAGCCAGAAGGCCATATCTGCAATAGCTGCCCCATGTAAATAAATAAATAATAAATTTCGGATTTATATATAGCACCTTTTTCCAGATCTTGAAGGATTCAAAGCCCTGTAATTTCACCCAACTCGCCCGCCTATGTTCCAAGTTTTTGGTACCAAACATGTATTCTACATGAATAAATAAAACAGTCATTTAACCCTAACACTGGACCCTGCTTTTTGGGATCGGAAGTCAAAGAAGATCCGAAAAAGTCAAGGAGAAGAAGAATTTTTGACTTGGCACCCCCGGGATTCGAACCTATGACCCCTCGCATGCCAACCGCATGACCACGGACCGGTAGCTACACGGGTTATTGCTGCCCGGCCAGCAATTCCGTGCTCATATAACACTTAGGCTGATTGCGTCATCGCAGACCCTGGGATTCATGCATGCGCAGAATTTTTCATCGTAAGATTTTGTAAGATTTTTGGGTGTTAGGGTTAATATTAAGGGCTCAGCCGCTCCAGCTCCAGCTCCTCAGCCGCTCCAGGAGTGTGAATTTCAAATGGGGTTACCAGCATGGGTGACTATTTGAAAGCTACACCCCCTGTATGGGAGATTAAGATAATGTCTTCCATAGGGAGTGTCAGTATACATTTCAACTGGAATAGCCCATTTTGAGGTGGATATCATGCTTGTGTAAAAAAACACATAAAATGGGTAACTTTTCCCTGTATGTGTGTATATCGTTTAGGTTGTCACAAACATCATAAATCAGAACAAATGGTATATTTGACCACAGATCTTGGATTTTACAGGACCTCGAAAATGAAACATCAAAAAGTACATCATTAGGGTGTCAAAAATCAGGAAAAATGATATCCAAATCTTGCAAAATAATAACTGTTTTAGGGCAGTAAACACAACCAAAATATGAGTTCAAGCATAGATAGTGAAGTTATCTATAGTTTAGGGCATTAGGCTGCGATCACGTATATGGTATTCGCTATACGAAATACGCTCATTCGACCAGGCTGAGTTCATATAGGAGTATGTGAACTCAGCCTATAGCGAGTAGGTCAGTTTACCAATTTTCTTTGTCTAATCAAATGCTTGTAACTTTACTTCTTGAGGTCACATTGCATTCAATGAGGTGTCATAATGTGCAGAATTAGATAGTGCATCAATTAAAAACAAAGAGTTTTTACCCACATATGTTTTAGTTTTAAAATTAGGACGGTATACGCTGCACTAAAATCGAACACACATGATTCCCACTATACTATACTATACGCAGGTATACATTGTACGGCCTTTCCAAATAGTGCCCTCTTATGTGACCCGGTACTATGAAATTACCTTGCTCGATTTAAGCTATACGCGTGCACCTGCAAAACGTGCACCGTATACCCGAATAGTATACTTTTATGTGATCGCAGCCTTAGGGTGTCAAAAATCAGGAAAAATGATATCCAAATCTTGCAAAATAATTACTGTTTTAGGGCAGTAAACACAACCAAAATATGAGTTTAGGCATACATGTTACTACTACATATACGACAAGTATTAGGACACAAAACATAGACAGTTATCAATTATTGAATTCATAATTCATTCTTTATTTTTATTCACATATCAAGCAGATATTTCACAGAATACCCGTTTATTGGAAATGTATTGATTTCCAAAACTTTCTCACCTCTCATGCCAAAATTCATTGTATCACTTAACAATCAAAGAAACTATATGAATGAGTTAGCTGTTAATAATAAAATTGGATGAATTGCATGATGTGGCCTTAAATATTACAGGGTGTCCCACCAACCTGCAACATTTGTATTTTTAAGGTTGGAGCAGCATACTGCAATTAGTTTTACAGATTTCGCAAAAAATTATGCAGCCATTATAAATACGCCTATACAGTCTGTCCATACAGAAGTACAAACCAAATCTGTGGCATCGGGGGTTGGTGCTTTGCGTCACACGCACTGGTTGATAAAAAAAAAAGTGACGCGTAAAGAGTGTGGTACACTTGGCAAATACAAAACACGCAGCAGTTGGCGTGTGAAAGAAGCATTTACACATGCATTGCACTGAAATAATTATTCTCATACCTCCAGTTTCCGAGGTCTACTTACTTTGTACTTCTATGTGGACAGACTGTAGCTTCAGAAATATTTATCATATTCACAATATTTCAACATAGAAAGGAGGATTGGTTACTTACTTGCATTTCAACTATACCCCATTATTCCAATGTCATTCAATATTAACAACTCAGCAGTGTTTTTAAAAAACCCAAATTTAAAAGTTGCATTTACTTGTATTGATTTAAATTCAGCAAAGATGATGGCAGTTTTCTATGCAACAATGCTTGCTTGCATTAAATATACCATCGATCGCTGTCATCTGCAACATTTAAATTTGGGTATTTTTCTTTGAAAACATTAAGGTCTTGTTAGTATTGACTGACACTGAACAAATGGGGTATCAAAATGCACATAAATAAACTCCCCTTTCTATGTTAAAATATTGTGAGCTCTGAGGCTATATGCGTATTTATAATGGCTGTGTTACGTTTTTGAAGACTTGACATGTGTATAATGCACCAAATCTGAACAAAAAAAGTTATTAAGGAAGTTAAATTTTTATATTATGGACAGAATTTTGTCAAAATCAAACACCTGACTTATTAGCAATTGCATATTTCAAATGTAAAAGACCAAAACATGAAATTTTCATTTTGGAATGCTTATATCACTGAAAATAATACAACTGCAAAATGATGTCAGATTACTATTTTTCTTCAGACATGGTGCAATATTTTTACAAGGGGAAAAATTAAAGAGACCACCCTAATATGAAGTAAAGATGTTTGACCAGAATGACAGCCTCATCCCCCAAATTTACCTTTTAGGTATCAGGAGAATGTTCATATTTTTCTCATAACCTTGGTGAAATTTTAAACCAGGAATGTGTTTCGTTCAGGCAGTATGAACAACAAGGCGAATCTCGAACCGAAGGTATTTCTCGAACCACAAGTCTCGCCTGCTTTCGCGAAAAACACAGTAATTTGGTTGTTACCACGTTGGAAGCTGTGTGCTGTTCTATGCGCCATACGATATACATTTTTTACTTCAAGAATTCAAAATTGCTTGAGCAATTTAACTCAAAGCTGGGATTAAGAATGTTTGGTGGATGGGACACAATTGGACCACAAACTGGCCATACACCTTTAAGTTCATATACATTTTGTCTGATTTTACTTGGGGTTTGTCCAAGTAATAATTAAAATTTACCCACACATGTGGAATTTTCCTTTACTTAAATTTAGAATTAAACTTCTGTGAGCTAAGATGTTGTCAAATTATAGGTAGTATGCATATTTTACAAAAAATATGTTGAACTTGTAAATAAATGAAACTCTTACATCATACATTATACACTCTAACACTGTTCACTCTAACAAGGCAGTGTATATTTGAAACTTTTATATCATACATTCCATATACACTCTAACAAGGCAGTGTATATTTGAAACTTTTATATCATACATTCCATATACACTCTAACAAGGCATTGTATAAATGAAACTCTTATATCATACATTCCATACACTCTAACAAGGCATAATACAAGCTGCACTTCGCATATCATGTGACATGACTTCAGCCAATTAGATCAAAGTCTGCAAATAATGAAATTGAGATATTTCATTTTGTCCCTATTAGGTGCTCCCTCTAATAAATGCCCCCAATCGTTTCTTTTCAACCAAAATGTTTGAAAAAATCCTGAAATGTCCATGCTATCTTGTACAAGTAAGCTTACCACTGTCCACACCCGACTGGTAATTGCCGAAAATGACATCGCAAACCAGAAGTCATTGTTCCTAAGTTCACAGTTCGACATGATTTTTTAAGCTTACCTTACAATTTTTTCAGGAATTATTGTTGTAAAAAAAACCTCTAATAAACGCCCCATCCTTTTGGAAAATACAACGCCCCTGGCGCGTTTAATAGAGACAATACAGTACAGACAAATAAGGAACTAGAAATATAAGAAAATTAACATACAGGCATGAGAATGACTTTTTGAAAACTGTCTGAAAAAGTGTGTGAATTCTGCAAGGTCCAAAACAGGCTGAAAAAAAAAAAAAAAAAAAAGCGTAAATTTGGACAACAAAACTGCTTGAATTCAGGCAAAAGCCTGACAATTTTCATGCCTGATGAACATAAAACTTTGAAAATCAATTATGCCAGATATAATATTATTGGGATTTCAAATCAGTAAGCATACATGTAGGTACTGAGGAAGTTACAAATGATAATAACTCAATTTTCAAACATGTCTGACTTTGGTCTGATTGGATTAAATCATGTCACACAATTCTATTGATTACTCTCACACTATACATAAGACTTAGCCCTCTAACAATCTTGCAACTATTTCCCATATTTTCTATAAATTCATAATTTTTTAATAGATTCTTATATACACTATGTGCTCTACAAGGTATTATCTTCAAATATTGGGCTATTCCTGTTGAAATCCATACACCCCCATGTAAGACACAGGATGGCCTTAATCTTCCACACAGGTATTACAGTGTGAATTTCAAATGGGGTTATCTGAATTTAAAATCTACCACACCTCTGTGGAGATTTAAGTAATTTCTTCCACGGGGGTGTATGGATTTCAACTGGAACAGCCCTGTACTCTCTCTCTCTCTTTTTCTTGGTAACTGAAAATTGCACTGTTGCTTTTATCAATAAATCATAAACTCTAGTAATAGAATATCTACAAACTCAAGAGGTGGCAATATTAATGTATGCAACACCACAGTACTACATTGACTGCTTGGTGCAAAAACCTGTTAACTGCATTTTCAAATCGGGCACTTGTACACATCCAAAATGGAGTCTATTTCACTTTACCTTGTTATTTATTTCTGCTTAAAATGGGCAGAACCCCTTCCTGACACTAACCCATTTAAATATGCACTTAACATGTTTGTGCTCCCACCAGCCAAAATGTACAAGTGCTACTTTGCACTTAAATATGGCATAGTTTTCATTTTGTGTGATTTCAAAAAATACAGAGAAATGAAATTAATTCTTTCATTACTTACTCTACCAGCTGGACAAATAAGGAGGTAATATAAACATGTTTTTTTTAAAAGTCATTCAGCATGTGCAACCACATAATCTTTTTAGTATGTCCCATAATGCAATTTGCTATAGTTGGTCAAAGATATCAGACCAGAGAGAACAGACTCTCAATTACCGCATGCGTAAATCCCCCATATTGGCTGGTCACACATGGAGGCCAAAATTGCTTCTGCCATTTACCAGCAACAAACAATAATTTGTGCCTTGAGTATTACACTTAGTGCACATTATCAGCACAATGCATGTATGTAGAATGCAAACATGCATGCACTTTAAATAAAAAATTGCCGGGCATATAGCAAAATATTCTGGAGGTACACTATTTTGCCCTCCATGAGTGACATACAAACGTGGTGGAGTCAATACTTCTTGGGTCTAATATCATTGCCCTCCATAAGTGACACACAAACACAGTGGAGTCGAAACTCCTTGTGTCTTTGCCCTCCATGAGCAACACACAAACATGATGGAGTCGATACTCCTTGGGTCCAATGTCTTTGCCCTCCACACACAAACATGGCAGAGTCTGTTCTCTTGGGTCCACACACTTTGGATGTGGTATACTCACAGACTACTACAGACCATGTATCAACAGTCAAAGTCCCCGTGCATTGTATGCTGTGAATTCTCGCATATTCATGAGAGCCAATCTTGCAGTGTCTAAAAATCGTGCCAGCGTTGTGTGCCTTCCAGCGTATACAAGTTAGAACATTGCGTGCCTTCGCGATTGACTGTAAAAATACGCAGTAAGTGCGTAACAGTTTTGCCTGTTGCATTTCATGGAACAATCGGCCCTCATTAGCCGGTGATGCTGAGATTTTGACTGCTTGTACACGGTCTGTTATCTTTTTCGTCCATGGGTATACTATATGACACAAACAAATGTGATGTTATCTTCAACATATCTGTGATACACATTAACATTTTAAATACACCGAGGTATGTGAGTGGAATTTTAAGCAGTAAACAAAATAGAAAGCAATCAGCTAAGCCTTGCCTGAAAAATATAATTTTTTCACATAATATTATGATATAAATGCATGCATGTTACCATATAGACTCATGAAGTTGTAATGACCAAACACTCATTAGAATGTGTGGGGGTGCGTTGGTATTGCTATACATCCGAGGACTTAAACTTGAAAGCACACTGGTTTTCCAAGGAGCTTTCACATAATGTGCTAACAAGAAACCTCTAGTGTAACATAATGTTGGGGGAGGCATGGCATATCGTCAGCCTGCTACGCTAATTGCCTAGGTCATTTCAAAAGAGATGTATTCCACAAGTTAATGCGGCTAAAAATTTGATTAATTATGGGTTTATTACTCAGAAAATCAAAATTGCAAATGAGAAACATAGCGTAGCAGGCTGACGATATCCTCTATCGTTCACACACAAATACCATCTTCCAAGGATCAGTGAACACACACCGTTATTCTGAGGTTATTTTTGATAACGCATCACCTTTTTGAGGATTTGAATTCCTAGTTAAGCAGTGGTAAAATGGTGCGTATAACATGTGTTGGCCAACAAATGAGGACACACACCGTGGACCTCTCTGCAATTGAAACTTGACGTCTGCAGTTGACATCCGTGTGTTGAGGGCAAAATAACAGAATCAACTGCTGCAATAATAATATGGATGTATGTCACACTGTGTGTCCCAACCTTATGGAATAAGCCATATTAAGACACTTTTTTTCTCACATAACTTTTATCTGTGTCCAACTTTTGGATCAAAATCATTCAAACACATGAAAAAATAAACGGAATTTTTAGCAATTAAACTACACTCTGTACAATAACAAAATAATATAGGCCTACACACTTAGGTATTATGGAATGCAAATTAAGCAGATCTATCTGATCTGCTGAAATCAATTGTACATTAAAAAATGGATATAGGTACAGGCCTTCACCTTTTCCACTCCAATATTTAGAATATACTTATTGTGAATGCCTGGCTTGACACATTAAATCACACATAAATTAGCAACACAGGTCGACGTAACTTCATTTTTCATTTTCACTTTCTGCCAATCAAGAGGTAACAAATAATAGATAAATAAACTGAGGACTTTGGAAAGACTAATTTCCACTAAAGCATCTGTACATGTTGTGAAAATACTGAATAAATTATATGGCATATTGTAGTCTAGTTCAAAGTCTTGAACCTTCGATGTTATAAATTCTTCCACTTTGACTCTATGAGAGTCTATCATGAATTTCAAATAAGAGGGGCAAGAGGCTTTATTATGCAGATGACGTCACAAGGTATTGTCCCACTAATAAACAGAGCCGGGCATTCATCTGTATTGTGCAACTACTTGCGCCTCAACTTAACCTTATATGTGTACATCTGTATCAAAAGGATGCACTTGTCGGCTGCTACATGTGCCCGTCTCTTTCTACGCAAGGCCAAAAAAAAAAAGGTTTGTCTCAAAGCTTGCGCATAATTTGACAAAAAAGAAATGCAGAAATTTTTTTTTTCAAATAGTTTTTTTCCAGAAAAATTAAAGTCAGAAAATACTGTAAAAAAACTCGGGAATAAAAAAAAAACAAACAAAAAATCACATTTCGCATTTGTTTTCAAACCACTCGTGAGCTTTGAGACAAACCCTTTTTTTTTTGGCCTAATAGCTACAATGTAGAAATAGAAACCAAACTCATCTCAAGTGGAGGTGATTTAAAATCATCCCTGTGTCACATGGTTTAGGAATACAGAGAACATTTATAAACCATGTGACTTGGGAATGATTTGAAGTGACCTTCACTTGAGACAAGTCTGGTATAAAAAGAGACACATGTAGCAGCCAACAAGTGCATCCTTCTGACAAGTGCATCTTTTTGACAAGTGCATCCTTTTGATAAGTGCATCCTTTTCATATGACTATCATATGCCTATGTGTTGGCACTGGATATTCAAAAATGACTACATTGCTATATATAGGCAACAATTATTACAATTGGAAGACTTCAAATTGATGCATAATTAGGCATTATTTCTGTAATGATAGTAAAAGATCATTTAACCACAACAAAATAGTAATCATAGTAACACATTTGTCACCATGGCAACATACATGCTATCAGCAACATACATGTAGCAAGGGTTATATAAAGCATTATTTGTGGTATTATTCAAGGTGTGGTTTGAGTCAGATTTAACACAGATATAATGCTTTGTGTCAAAGTGTATAATTAGTCTTGGTTCCTTCTTATTAAACAGGAGTAAATCATCTGTTTAAGTTCCTAAACCTAATCCAATATATCTCCACTTAAATGCAGAGTGTTCTTAATGCTCTGCGTGCTAGCCATGCGCTTCAACGGAAAAAGTTTTGAAATATTTTCTCAAAATATTAAGAGCTATCTTAAGAACTACTGAACCAATACTAGGCTTTGTTGTACTCATTTTAATGCAATTTTCATGCTGATTCCAAATACGGTCATGAAAATTGACATTTCTGAAATTTTTGAATTTTTAAAAATGTTTTGAAACATGTCGTCTGCAGTCAACAGCCGCGTGAAAAGAATTGAACAAACAGGACTTATCATGGCTTTATAAGGTTAGATGACAATTGACCTTTTCTGTAAATCTCATCATTCCTTGCGTTAGATCCTAGATGTCATCATTTGATGTCACGCTGACTTCCAAAGTCCAGTAGCGATGTTCCCTAAAAAATGTGCGCATAGCCGTGACATCAAATGACGACATCTGGGGTCTAACTGCAATGAATTATGGGATTTACCTAAAAGTTCAATCTGTTGAGGTGCCCTGTAATTTGGTCCTGTAGTGCGTCTGCAATGCATCACACTGATAAAAGTGGACATTTATTGGACCAAGGGTGGTTTTCAATACTAATTTTGACACACTGGGCGATTCCAATTGAAATCAATACACCCCTATGGAACAACATGACCTTAATCCCTCAAACAGGGAGTGTAGATTTCAAATGGGGTTGCCTGAATGGGTGACTCTAACAATATAATGTATGATACAAGTCGCAACACTCAACAAGTTGCTAAATTCATTCTTTTAATACACAATATGAAAATATACTTTATAATATTTGTGAGTTGTAAGCTAGAGAAGAATGAACAAGAAATGTGTCTTACACACTATTTTAGTCTATACATTGGTGTGTTGTAACAGGAAATATGTATGTTCCTTAAGGGGTGGGGTATGAACCTTTGGACAGTATATATTGTGGGACATTAGAGCACATCAGGCATATCGAATTGCATTCTGAATACTGAAGAATGTCCTTCTGATATCAAATAATTTTGATTTTTTGAAATTAGCAATGTAATACACATTTTATGGCAAATGATTAAAAATTGATATTTAATAGTATTCTAAGTAAATTTTATAAATCTGATGATTTATACTTAAAGTGTATGTAGGTGGGATGAAAAGCCGACGATCAATTGAAAATTTTGCCTTTTGTATTGAAGATATGGATTTTTTTCCCAAAACACACAAAAAAAATTAGGTCATTTTGGGAAAAAAATCCATATCTTCTTTATGAAAGGTCAAAATTTTACAATTGATCGCCTGCTTTTCCCCAGCTTCATACCAGGCATGAGACTACATACTGAAAATCTTTGAAATTGGGCATATATTAAATAAAGTTAAGATTTATAAAAAAAACTTTACTGAGGACTGTTATATATCAAAAAAAATGTGAAAAATATCAAATTTTAATATTTTGTCATAAAATTTGTATGATATCGTGAATTTCAAAAAATAAGACATTCTTCGTATTCAGAATGCAATTCGATATGTCTGATGTGCTCTCATGTCCCACAAAAAATACTGTCGAAACGCTCATTCCAGATCCCTTAAGACCAACAAGTGTGGAGAACATAACATTAAACAAATCACAAAAAATGCCCTTCCTGTTGGAGACTGCAAATCAACATTTTTGCAATCAAGTTTCAAACCGATAGTAAAAAGAAGCTCAATTACTGTATAGCTGGACATTTTTGCAGGGGTTTAATTTTTGTGCTGCATGGTCACACAGGCAAATTTTCAACCCATGAAGTGCAACTAATAGTTTGAATAGATCTGCATATCTTTCAATCCAACAGGTTGCCTTTTCAACAATTTTGGGCAATGAGATATCAACATGTGCAAAACATAATTGGGTTTCTTTTTGCCATCTCATTTTGACGGCTGTGTGTATAGTCTTCCAAAAAAATTGGGTGGGCATGCACAGTACTCATTTTTGTGATTTGTTTATGCTACTCATTCACATAACACTATAGACAACATAATGACGATAGTTTTATTTATAATTCAATAGACTACTGGAATGTATATTGATATAAAATTTGTTTTGTAATCTGAGAGATTATAACGATCTAGAAACTCGATGTATTGTGTGATACAACTTTAAAGGCAAAAAAATCATGATTAATATTTGGTACGTGTTTGGCAGCTACACTTTACTGTACCATGGGTGCACATGGCAATTCCATTTGAAAGTCACACACCCCCTGTGGACAATTTTAGAATTCAAACCAAATTTAACAGTTTAAATTATTCCAGATCCAGCCATTTTCAATTATAAAAAATGTGGTAAAGGGGCAGAAGATTTTGAAATTTTTACACGAAATTGTCCAATTTTAGGCAAATTTGATTTGATAAATTTCAACTAGAATTTAACATATTCCCCATAAGGTGCAACTAGCATTGAGATGGTAGTGCAATCTTTCCACAGGGGTGTTGATTTTAAATGGAAGAGCTCATTTCACTAAGAGTTACGACAAGTCCTTAACCCATATCATATGTCACAAACTCCTCCATAACTCTACTATAGGATTATTACCGTAATATACCATTTTTCAGACTGACGTGGCCTCAACATGTTGACATCACTGCCACATGAGGGTGCAAAATGGTAGGCCTATATATGTGATGCGATCATGCAAAATCAGTCGGAACTCAGAAATATTGATTTTGAGATATAGCCAAACAAAGGAAATATTTCCTGTTGTTTTGTAAACTGTTTAATTGCTCCCATCTTTGGAACTGGTTGTTCAATTCCAATAGAGTTTTCTGCAAAATGCGGCTTTCTAAATGCTTTTTACTATCTTATAAGAAACTGAAAATTTAATATTTCCGAGTTCCGACTGATTTTGCTTGATTGCAGCACATATGTTAGAGTTATGATGGGTTTGAACTATGATGGGTTAAAACAACTTATTAAGATACAATAATAAAGATGTATTGTAACTCTTTGTGAAGTTGACCCAAATATCATAGGTAGACTCATAAATTATGACAAAAATGCAATTATTTTACAAGTTTCAAGGTTTTGCAGAGAAAGGCAAATCATCCCGGTCTGCGCACTCTGTGTATTCATGGGTATGTATGCTTAGGCAAAAAAACAAAACATGTTTGTTTCCTGTAGCAGGTCAAAAAATTCAAATGCGAAATGTGTTTTTTTATTTTTATTTTTTTTTATCATCCATGTCTTCAAAATTACAAAAAAATACCTTTTTTGCTGCAAAAAGGAATGGGAAGTTACAGTGGGTCTCTCCGACACACATACAAAAAAAAAATCACATTTCTTCATATTCAAGAATATTTATGACCCCCTTTCAACATGCAGTAGTTTTTCACTATGCTTGTTTGTTGTGTAATGTGTAAATGTTTACTCCAGTAGTGTTTTATATTATTATTTTTGCGATTTTCCGGGTTTTTCTTCTTTTTTTCTTTGTAAGTGAAAAAAAAAAATTCAAATGCGCACAATAAGACGTCAAAAAC
Source organism: Amphiura filiformis (assembly GCF_039555335.1). Lineage (NCBI taxonomy): Eukaryota > Metazoa > Echinodermata > Ophiuroidea > Amphilepidida > Amphiuridae > Amphiura > Amphiura filiformis. The sequence continues at coordinate 35,474,443 of NC_092629.1, forward strand.
GAAATGCACACGCTACAGGAAACAAACTTTTTTTTTGGCCTTAATACAAAATTTGTGAATTATACCTGTTACAGTAGCTTATGTGAATTTTGTGAATTTTAACTATAAGCTGAAACACCAAGTATATATATGATGCATAAAATTATCATATATTTTATATAACAATTTTTGTTTCAATGTTTTTGACAAAGAGGAGCATCTCAACAATCTTGCATTTTTAGCAGAAAAGAGGACAATGTTGAAAATGATGTTAACCCCCTGGACATTACTGGTCATTTAACAGCATTTCTGATTGGTTGATATTGTCAAACTTGCATTTGCAGATGATCTTATTAATATCCTCCTTGATTGGTTCGAAATTGGACACAATATTTGTTTTGGCCAATCGGCAGGTAGTTCTCATGGGGTTAAAATGGAATATGAATGAGCATACATCTCTGCAAATACGTGGAGTGCGGGTACCAGGAATTCAACATTTATGTCCATTATACAATAACACCATCTTTGCAATACAATTCTCATACATGTAGCTGCAATATAATAAATATCAGTTTCAACATTTGATATCAGATCCAAGTCATTTGGGATTGTTCCTATCCATGTACAGTGTTAGCAGATTCCAGGGTTCTGGGGTCCATGACTCTTCCATTTTTGTCGGTAATAAATGGGTTCAACAATGCATAATTTCTATGCTTCTGTAACAGAAACCGACCGTATCTCCTTCTTGGTTGTGCGAGGTCACACTCGCTTTGGGGAACAGTTTTATCCCTATACACACATCTGTATCATCTTGTGGGCTAGCTGTATCAGCATAGTTCATCCTGACCTTTTACTTTGAGGAAACAAGAAATTTCAGCATTAACACTGAAACGGACAAGATATCAGAATCCTTTTTTTTCTCTGAAAGATCCACTTCCTGGCCCAATGTTCATATTCCTAGAAACAAGGAACATTTTCCTGATTATAAATATCATCCATCCCAGCTATGTGGTTCCTGAACGCTTACTCGACCCGATCTCATTCTTTCTACTTTTTTTTATGCGCTAAAGCCATGCGTAGGTTTTGTTTATGTTCTTCAGTTCTTCTTGACCCCTTCCCTTCACCCTTCCGTCCACTTTGTCCGCTACCACGACTACGGTTTGACCCCTGACCCAAGCTGCGGTAGCTACTCTGGCTTATGCAACTTCTGCCGCTTGTGGGCGTGGTGTGGTGGCGCCAGAGTGTGGCGGGCTGTCCAATCCGGAGTGGTCTGTGTCAGAGTGAAAGCTTGGGGCATGCAGGCTTTCTCTTGATCTGCAGGATAAGATCATTTGAAGAAAATAAAAATATGAAATTTATTTACAAATTCAATATATAAGGCAAAACAAGCATGCAATAAAGTGTGTGCAAAACACGCCCAGGCATAAAAATGTTTTAGCTTAGTTATCAAGCCAATATTCTGTCAAATTGTTTTTCAGATTCCATTGAATCACAGAATGCGAGCACACACAGTTACTTTTAAGCAACACTCTTCTCATATTTGTCCCATTTTGTTTCGCTTGCCCAAGATAGCAATAGTTGGAGAAAGCTAGTAGTCGCCTACTCCGCAGTCGACTGATGATGATGATGAAGTGCATCCATTTTCCAATTTTCAATTGACTTTGCAATATATGCACTTCCCAACAGCAATTGAATTAGCCCATATATTGGCCGAGGAACTTTACCTGTTTGCCTCACCCAACCAAAGTGTAAGGGGGGAGCTGTTAGGGGGTAATTACAAGCTAAAAGGAGCTGCCCTACAGACTTCACCCTTGTTGAAGCCAACTGATTCGTAGTGGCAGTGCAATGAATTGTTCTAAATGTGCTAGTCCTTATGGTGAAGTGTGTGCTAAATCACCAACATTTATTATTATATGTAGCATTTTGTATTTTACAAAATGTATTGCATTAAATTGTCCACAGGGAGAGGGCGCATATTAGGGAAAGAATCTTTGTCATGTTGGCGCCCACTTCTTCACTTAATATTATTACCAGGTCAGTTTCTCTGTATAAATTGTTTACTTTGAATATTGTTGATAAAGAAACTTACGAGTTGAGACATTCTCCGTTGTCAGGTAACAGCTTGAGTGCCCGGTACAATTCCACCGTAGTCGGCGTTGCTATTCTGTGCATCTGTGGGGATGTCTTGGGGGTGATTTGGTTACTAACTGGGGAGGCTTCAGACGAGGAACCACCTGCATGTATACGAGGACCTGTGGTAGGAATAAACAATGTAGATTATAAATTGTAATATCAATGTACACATGCAAGCAGGGTTTTCTTTAAGCATTTTGCTGAAGGGGTATTTTCAAATTGTTTGGACCCTTTCAATTATGAATTTTTCCTCTGAAGGGGTCCAAAACATTGCCGAAGAGGTATTTTATTATTTTGGAAAACGTTTTATACAATATCGGGTGTTTCTATATTCAAATCTTGTAACATTTGAATGTGTACGTTTTCAAGATTTTGTACAGGTTGGACTTTGAACTTTGGATTTGAAGGGGTCTGCAAAGTGCGTGAACAGCGTAAATATGCTTGTTTTGTGCGTTAAAGTAAACCCTGCCTACAAGGACCATCGACGTCATGATTTAAATTTTTTATTTTTTATTCATTGATTATTATCGATATATTGACGGTCCTTAATGTACAGTACACATCCCATCGTAATGATCATGAGATACATGTTGGTATTTAAACAAAGTACTGTATTCCAGATAGAGTGACCAGAAAGATGTAGATGAAATAAGATAATTTTGGTAGCATCTGCTTAAAGTTGGTTCCGTTTATATAAGGCGGAAAAAATAAAGATTCATAACACTGTGTATTGATATAGAATGGCATGCACATAGTTGGGCAAAAATGCTTACGCTAGTTGTGCGTTATGTAATGCGTGACTGGCACATGCTTATGTGAATTCTGTGACGTTAGTTCGGGACTTAAAGGAAATGTCCGGCAATCACAACATTATGTCTCATATGTTAGAAAACTAATTATCAAGCACGAATCACATGGTTTTATTTAAAACAAAGTCATATTAACCATAAAAACGAATAAAAACAATCTCTCATTCCCGCGCCAAAATTTTCTAGAGCAGTGACGTCATGGTTATTTGTGGTCATTTATCTTCAGGCTTCATTGAATTATTAGGGCGTCATTGCTCTAGACAATTTCAGCGTGGGAATTTTGAATATCGCGTGTTGAGAGATGGCCGTTTTATTCGCTTTTATGGTTAATATGACATAATTTCCACCTTATATAAGTCGAACAAACTTTAGCATGAGTGTGATTTGAACAGGCACAGACTGATATCGGGATTGGATGAAATTTAATAAAAATCCACTATTGTGACCTGCTACCATGAAATGAGCGTAAAATCGCAAGTTTCGAGATGCCCTGATTACTGGGTTGGTGCTTTATGTTTCACACACACCTGTTTAAGCCAGTAGTATGTCTGTATGTCCTTTGTGAATGGGGGCACAATGGGCCATTCACAAAAGACATACAGCTGGCTTGTACAGGTGTGCTGCAAACAAAGAACATCAGTCAGCCAGCCGAAAAACTTCCAACATGCGACTTTACGCTCACTTTGTGGTAGCAGGTCACAAACATGTGCAGAACTTACTATTAGCTTTGCTGATGGACCTAGGAGGTCTAAGTGGGGGTGATGTAAAGTTACTGGAACTACTGCTACTGGTGTCCATCATTAGCTGCTGTTGTAAGAAGTTTGCTCGCTCCTCCTCAAATCTCCTCCTCTGTAAAATAATCATGAAAATGATTTTGTAACTTGGTGAATATCCTCAGTCATCCAGTCATTAATGCCCTGCATGCTATAGCCATGCGTTTTAACGGAAAAAGTTCAAGTTTTGAAATATTTTCTCAAAATATCAAGAGCTATCTTAAGAACTACTGAACCAATACTAGGCTTGTTTGTACTCATTTTAATGCATTTTTCATGCTGATTCCAAATATGGTTATGAAAATTTACATTTCTGAAATTTTTGAATTTTTAAATTTTTTTGAAACATGTCGTCTGCAGTCGACACCCGCGTGAAGAGAGTTAAAATCATATTACCAGCCAAGCGGGCCAGTTGCCTAATGAAGTCTGATGGTATTAGACGCAATGTAGCAAGTTTTGTAAAAGTTAATTCCAGTGAAAGATTTAATTCAAAACTTTGATTTATGCAAATTATTCTTCTACAAGGTTATTAGTATCTGCAATGTTAATTGTTTTACAGTTTAGTATAGTTTTAAAACAAGACTTGCTCTCTTTGGCTCTGCTTAAACTATTCTGGAAAGAGTAATTTGACGGTTCAGCGACACAAAGAGGTATGTCCATTAGCTGCTGTATACATGATTGTCTGTGATATGTATGGGTTCACTCAATACACAATGCAAGCCCTGCAAGAGTGCATGTACCATATATGAGTGAACTCCAGATAATATAGACCACTTGGCATGTGACGTCATAGCCCGGCAGTATGCGCGCGAATTATGGCAATTTCAATTGTTCTTTGCCCTGCAGTATGCGTACGCATCGTAGTTTGCTAAGGGCACGTGCATTTTACATCGCCCGCCACATTTCATATAGTACAAGAAAGCCATTGAACAGTGTAGCGGCTCGTTCAAGCATATCGATAGACGGGTCCCTCGCCTTTGTTGATAAACAGTGATGTCAAGTGGTCTATACACATATTTAATGGCTCAGAGGCAAAAAGACATATCTCCATAGCTGCAGTGTGTAGGAGTGTCTGTGATATGTACGCATTCATCACGCTATGCACAATATGTGGCTTATATGAGAGAGTATTTTGTGCATTGAATATGTTTGAGTAATCACATGCTTATTACAGGCAATGCATATATACATCGGCTATTCCTGTCACTGAGCCATCACGTGTGTGTATATATGTTTGCCTATATCTTGAGTTCACTCATACATGGTGCATGCACTTGTATACAGAGCATACACTATATGCATGAGTAAACTTAGTCGTATCACAGGTAATCATACACAGCAAATGGACATACGTCTATCTGCCGCTGAGCCATCAAATATGTGTGTGCTTGCCTGTATCTTGAGATCACTTATGTATGATGCATGCACTCATATGCCGGGCATACATTGTGCATTGAGTAAACGCAAGTCATACCAAAGGTAATCATACACAGCTAATGGACATACATCTATCTGCCGCTGAGCCATCAAATATGTGTGTGCTTGCCTGTATCTTGAGATCACTTATGCATGATGCATGCACTCGTATGCCGGGCATACACTGTGCATTGAGTAAACGCAAGTCATACCACAGGTAATCATACACAGCTAATGGACATACATCTATCTGCCGCTGAGCCATCAAATATGCCTGTATCTTGAGATCACTTATGCATGCACTCGTATGCCGGGCATACACTGTGCATTGAGTAAACACAAGTCATACCACAGGTAATCATACACAGCTAATGGACATACGTCTATCTGCCGCTGAGCCATCAAATATGTGTGCGCTTGCCTGTATCTTGAGATCACTTATGCATGATGCATGCACTCGTATGCCGGGCATACATTGTGCATTGAGTAAACGCAAGTCATACCACAGGTAATCAGACACAGCAAATGGACATAAGTCTATCTGCTGCTGAGCCATCAAATATGTGTGTGCCTATAACTTGAGTTCAATTTATGCATAACATACATTGTATTGAGTGACATGCATAATGCAGGTAATCATCCACACAACAGATAATGGACATACGTCTTTGTGTCACTGAGCTATCAAATTCATAACAGCGCCAACATCCAAGGCAGTGTCTAGACTTTGCCAGTTGGTGCATCATCTGCATGTTTATGCTATGGTTAGGAGCCTGTATTCACCCTTTTACCTCTTTCTTGATAACCCAACAAAACAATGCTTTTTTTTGCCTAAAACGAGCTACAACAACATTGCTAGGATAACTATACTATGAAGCCTTTCGCATGATCTAGCAGACTATACGTAATACACCTAACATCATATTAGCTATATAAGCTGCTAATGCCTAGTACACACCAAATAATTTGCCAAACATGGTCTAATTTCCACTTCATGGGTTAACAATTTAAGCATACTACTGTAGTACTCTTTTTTGCAACCAAGGCTCACCACAAAACAGTTTAGCTTTAACTTAGGTTATGATTAGCAGCATGATTAGGGTCAGAACCAGTGTGCAGAATAAGTAAATTCTATAAAGGACATGGCTCAAAAAATACAAAAGAGCTGATGAGGATACTTTTCCCCCAAATTTCACAGAATAGCCACATGAAAAATATTTGTTCATGGCAAAAAGTTACAGGCACTCGAGGACTATTTTTCATAGAATCTGTTCATTATGAGCCATGATAAAGACCCTCAAGAATTTGACAGGCCTGATCTCAAACTTTTAAACTTAAAGGGGCATTTCGTGATCCACAGCCTCATCCCCCCAAATAAAACAAAAAAGTTGAGATTTTTATATCACTGGAAACCTCTGGCTACATATTGTTTATGTACAAAATATTTCTTGCAGATTAATTCGTTTAGCAAAGTTATCGTGAAATTTGAATTTCCCTCAGAACAAAATTACAACGCATTGTCTATGGAGCAGTGTAATACACATAATCATGCATAACTCATCGGAATCAACCGAATTTTGGGAATAGGCTTTTTTCTATGTACTGAAAATGTCATAAAAGAGGATGCTAGGATCACGAAATACTCCTTTAAAATGTTTTTATACAGGGGGGTTCTTCGTGGAAATGAGAGTACGGATACATACTTCAGGTTGTGGTTACCATAATCCACCATAATTTGAATTGAATTGAATGAGAATAGACATTGGGAATATGGATGACCAGGCCTAGAAATCTGTGGCAGTGCCAGTGCGGGTGAATCCATTTGATGGATTGAAAAAAATACTGCCCTCATACAGTCTGATTTAGTCATCCAAGATGGCGACTCTGGCGAACAAAAGATCCGCCCTTTTGCTTTTAAAATGTCCTCTCAAATCAGTAAAATTATTGTATAAATTATTAATGATTTAAGTAAATTATACTATAATTCGTCATTTTGCACTACGCGAAATTGGCCCGGTTGATGTTTTACGAGAATCTTTGCTTGAATCAATTCAAGCGGATTCGCGTCGGATTTCTGAGCCTGATGACAAATTCTGAAACAATTCAATGATAATGATAATAATAATAATAATAATAATAATAATAATAATAATAATATTGATAATATTAATAATATTAATGATAATGATAATATTTTAAAATAATAAATTAAAGGCACACTATGACAAACAAATAAGCGAAGCATCAAATTACAATTTACACATACATGCAAAAACAAAAAATGCAAGAATGGCTAAACATGATTTGATAATATTTAAAATGATTAAAATTGATGGAACTTACAGGCAGATTCATGCATTGAATATGTGGAGTAATGTTAAAAGAATCCAGTTGGGTTGAATGAATCAATGAATGGATATCAATCAATGAATGGATGCAATGGAAAACAAGATATCAAAGATGCAGTGCAATAAAGGCCTATCTGCAATAGCTGCCAGGTGTCATTGTGTATAATGCAGAAATGGACAAATTGTCTATAGACGAATCCAATTTCATGCATTCCTACTCCTCAATGGCAGCCATTAGCCATGACGGATCCAACTATCTCACCTAAAATGTGAGATGATGCGGCCTTGAAGGGTATTATAAACTGCATTCTATCACCCGTGTTACACGTAGACAAAAGAATGATGACAGTTTACAACACAAAAGAATCTAACATCAAATTTTAAGCGGGTTTAATCCACCCAATTGGGCACTCACAACACCTGTTTGGTGCATGCGGGAAACCAAATATGGCCGACCAAATCCTGACCATGACTTGGCTTGTTGGATTCGTCTAGAGCCTAGGGCAGTTATTGCAGATAGGCTTTTCTTGCACAAAACCCTTGGAATGGTGAAATAAATCATGCATTTTTATGTTAGTCGGGTATCAGGAATATTAAAACATGCTTCTAGTAGCAAATATTTTTCAGATATAATTCATTGTCTGTATTTATACTAAACTCAACCAGTTTATTGGGATAATCCATTTAAAATCCACACTCCCCCGTGGACGATTTTGAAGATATCTTCCATGGGGGGTATGAATTTCGAATGGAATTATCACATAAGGCAGCTCCGTTTGAATTTCATACACCTTTTAAGAAAGAATTCAACTTAAATCAGACGGAGGGCGAGTGTCAAATAGAGTTGGTTATGCTAATTCCATTTATAATTTGCATCCCCTATGGAAGATATTTCCAAAATCTCCCACAGGGGGAATGTGGATTTCAAGTGAAATAGCCCAATAGCTTTCCTCCGTACCCCAAGATTCCAACAGATATTATCTCATGACAGCAGTCAACAGAAATTTATGGTGGCATATCATATTATATATTCTTCACCTGTAAAGTGGGCTGAGGCTTGTGGATCAACGTCTAGGCGTTGTGCCTGTGCGTAGCGCACTATAAATCACTGCGCTTTCTTTTCAAAATTTGTTAATAGAAACAGGCTGTTTGTTGAGAACATGGCTAACTTGCAGTGTTATATAAACAGCTGATGAGATGTTTTGATGATAAAACATTTCAGATCTATGTATGGGCTTCAAGCAAATGGCCTTTACAACATATCTGTTCATTTTGGAGGCATGCATGAATGAAGTCAGGTGGAGAAATACATATTTCTAACTGTTAGTCCAACGTAACTATTATGTTTTACATGAGGGTTATGCATTGAGCAATATGCATGGTACATGCTCTCATGGATGAGGAAACTTTCTTGAAATACAAAATCATTCTAAAAATCATTCTAAATGTTAGTTGCTCAACACCAATACTACATGTACTACTACTTGATGGTATACCTCATGCCCAAGTCTTATCGCTGCCTCCGTAAAAGCTTCTCCTCTCCTTCTCAAAAGTAGCTTTCGCTTTGGTAGAACAGCTTCTTCTCGTCAGCAAGGGTCTCTTTCTCGTCCAAGAGATGCGAATCTCGTAGGAAAGATACTAACGTGTCGTCGACTTGGTTGTCTTGTACGGACTGTGTGTAGAAATGGATAAAAGTGGGGGACCATGGGAAGAGTGTATAGAATGGTGCAAGTCGTTATCTACTATAAGTCGTTATCTACTATAGGCAAAATATTTAATTCTCTAACATGAGAGGATGTACCTTCTGCAAATTGTTGCGTCAGCGTACTTTTCATGGAACAACACCATCCCACGACCAAACACTGTGGTTGGCCAATTCTCAAAAGATGTGCTTGCGCCGTAAGCATGTGGCTTTGCATAGTACGCTTCACGCAAACATCTGTGCGTACCCAAGTTGGCTCTCATGATCGAGAATTAGTTCTTTTGCCTATAAGTGAACTACCCAAGTTCTATTTCATTGATCAGTATCAAAGAGCTGGAAGTAATAGATTGGCCTGATCTCAACGGTACTCTCAACTAGAGACGAGACATAGTTTACATACTTTTGTATAGCAAGTGCACAAAAAGCTCAAAAAGGAAGCTACCTAGACGCCTACCTGTTTGATACTGACCATTCCTTAACTCTGGTGTAGAAATACAGGTTACAAGAGCTACTTTGTTTAAAGTAATTGGCCTAAAACCTTTACCAAATCAATCAAAAGCCAACCCCACACAATGTGCAGTAATGAAGTATGATAAAGCAAGTATTTGAGAATGTGCAGCCCTGATAATGAATGCATGCTTTCACGGCAAAACATAACAAGCAATATATTTGCCATTTTTATAGCTATGTACCCCACACAAAAGTACCATTTATGACCCACAAACATTTACAATAAGAACTTCAAATGAATGCACAGTGTACCATTTTACACGATCATGTAATTAGGCTAGTCCTATTGAAATTCACACTACCCCTGTGGAAGATTTAGCTAAAGTCTACCACAGAGGGAGTATGAGTTTTGAATAGAATAGACAATTGGGTAACTTATATTTGAAATACTCACTCCAGCTGTGAAAGATATAGGTAAAGCCATAATACAGGGGGAGTATGGGTTTCAAAATGAATAACCTTGACCAATTACATTTGAAAAACATGGATGAATGTATGGATTTCAACTGGAATAGCCCATTGCATGCTTCCACTGCATCCAGTCAGGTCATCTTCCTGTGGACGTGTTGTCATGGCTGAGTACCGGGAATGCAAGCATTTGTCACGCTGTGTTCATTCATTGCAAATTCATATTGTACACAACAAAACACATGGCATTTCATCAGAAGTATCCCCCTCTCCCTAAACTCTGCAGTTTTGTTCCCAATATAATGCCAGAATTCTACCCAACAGTGTGAGAATTAAGTTTGATTCTTGTAAAGATATATGTCTATTATGTAGCATACACTTTGAAAATTTGAGAGAATCTACATTGATTCTTGCAAAGATGTGTCTATACGCAGTGTATACTTCAAAATTCGAGAGAATCTACTTTGATTCTTAAATATATGTATATGTAGTATACACTATGAAAATATGAGAGAATCTACTTTGATTCTCGCAAAGATATATGTCTATGTAGCATATACTTTGTAAATTTGAGAGAATCTACTCTGATTCATGTAAAATGTTTTTAAAAGAATTTTTGCAAGAATAAATTATGCAGATTCTTAATTGAAGTTATATAGTAACTGTTTGTTAATTAAAATTAATTGTGTCTGATCATGGATATTGGATAATTATGCAACACAAATACTCAATAAATTCTGTGATTTAAACTAAACATAGATTCAGGACAAAAATAATCTCTGATCTATATATCCCTACTATACATCTGATCTGAAGTTGACATGATTGATTTGCAATGATTGCACTCCATAAACACAAATACCAGTTTTAGCCATTCATGTTTACTTTTGAATGCTCACTGCAATACAAAAAGTTCAATAATTTCACTTCATATCAAACAGAGTATATTTAATATGAAATATAATGTAGTTGGTTGATGACGTGTCATGTCAAAAGGAGACACTTTTGGGCAGGATCGTAAATGGAGAAATAGGCAAAAATCTGCCCGGGGTGATGTTTTTAGCACAATTTAATGTTATTGCTTTGTGATGTTACTAATGTTAAAAATATTGTCTGATAGTTTCAGACCGAATATAACTGGAATCTTGTATTTTTAGACATTTTTCAAGGTAATTCCTACTCACAACATTGTCAATAATATTTTTAAAGGCCGATATCTCAATTTCCAATTTTATAATACCATAGCTTACGAACTCAATATCTTCGCTTAGGAATGTCTGATTTCATTGGGGAAAACGTTGTTGTGGAACAAAATATTCTATATTTAAGATATGTAAAAACCTCAAAATTGATAACATGCCCAAAAGTGTCTCCTTTTGACATGACACGTCACATATGTCAAATACTAACAATATAGTTTGCTACTGGTTCAAGCCTACACTGTGCTACTGTGATCTTTCTTGACCATGCACACAATGAAAAAATTGTGCCGTCTAAATTCCAAACATAATAATTGGGCTGTTCCATTAGAAATCCATACACCCCCTATGGAAGACATGATCTTAACCTCCCACACAAGGGGTGTATATTTCAAATGGAGGCACCCATTCAGTTAACTCCATTTGAAATTCACACTCCTTATGTGGAAGATCAAGTCAATGTCTTCCATAGTGGCCCCCACAAGGGGTGTATATTTCAAATGGAGGCACCCATTCAGTTAACTCCATTTGAAATTCACACTCCCTGTGTGGAAGATCAAGTTAATGTCTTCCATTAGGGATTGTGTGTGGATTTCAACCGGAGTATCCCATTATGCTTCTTCAAGCACGCCTAGCTAGTCCTGCCTACCTGTAATACTTGCTCCTGTTGCTCTGCTAATTCTTTATACGTTTTCACTTTGGATTTTAATCTGGAGATCTCCTTTCGTAAACTTTCAATCTCCTCGTCTTTCCCTCTCGGTATCATGTCATCCTCTGGAGATGACATTCTATTGTTCTCTTTGTTCTCTTTCTCCATCCTCTCTATATGTTCTTTCAATTTCCGCCATTTTTGTTTCATGTTCGCTCGATCCCTTCATGGACCATTTCAGTAAGGCATTTGGAAATGTCCTGTGGAGATTTCTTCGGCGACGGAGGAACCGACTGATGTGGCATCATCGTCGTCACTTTCGTTGCTGTTCATGGCGACCTGGAAAATGTAACAGAAACAAGTGTCAGGTATTAAACTTTAACATAATAATAATTTTGACACCCAAGTAGTAAATCTAAGTTATATTTGTGTGAATAATTTCAATTGTGACCTGATCTGATCCACTCAGAACAAAGTTGGACATTTTGAAAATCAAGTAATTACCATTTCTAACTTGCTCAGTACCAACGCTTACTGGTGTTGTAATAGGGTATATTGCTGTTAGCGATTGATGGGCAAAAATGATGCATGCTGGGAATGAAAAGGGCTCAAATTTGATCTTTTTTGAGCCCTTTTCATTCCCAGCATCCTAACAATTGCTATCATCAGCAATATACCTTATCCCCGACATCCCAGGTATAATTGGTTGCAAAGTTATTAACTTTTTATATGTAATTTTTATTGTATTTCTGCTCCTTATTTTTGCCTACATGTATATATCCGACTATCATTATGGCTGACTTTGGTCTGATAAATCAAATCATATCACAAATGTACAAATTTACATTAAATTAATGAAAAACAACACTCATAATGTAACATCTGGTATGACATGTCAACCCACACACATTACACTAGGATCCACAACATGTTCATCTATCAGGGCACTGTTCTTTAACCCAAAAACATTTATACATTCATTGAATGACCTCTGAAAATTTGATGACAAAAACTCATACCCTGCAACTTGAGATCAAATTTTGCACTATGATTGTTTAATTGAGGTTATTGAACTACGCATTTGAAATGAGGCCATAACATAGTCACAAACCCACGCTATAACATTGTTGCACAACATCTGTACAACTTTGCATAACATTTCCAAATGCAATTCACACATACATGAAGCCATAATGTATGTTTTCGATAAAATTTTAATTTTGTTATTATTTGCCAAAAATTATTACATAATATTAATAGTAACAACTGTCAAGGAGGTTTTCTGATCATCTTCAGCCAAAATAATGGGGTAAAATTAAGAAAGCCACTAAGCTGCATAACTTTGGAGCTCTGGCGAAAAACATCGCGGATCCTCAGTTTTATTATTAAAAAATTCAGGGGTGTGTTTCAAAGCTTGTGAAATATCCAGGAAGTCATAGAAAATCCTGAAAAACAGCGTGAAATTGGGCTAAAATACCCCAAAACGGGCTGAAAATCAATAAAATTGCGTAAATTGTGACTTCATAAAATCCAAGAAATCTGGATAAATCTTGAAGAATCACACCCTGTGTAATTAAAGCACTTCAGACTTGGTCTTTCACATGGTATTTTGGTACACCAATGGGCATCACAATCATGTAAACAGTAGAAATTCAACCAAAACTGAGGCCCTTGCTGTGGAGCAAATCACACATGGCTTATAATGTGCAAAATACATAATTATTATCTGAAAAAAAATTGAACATTTAGCATTTCTATCAAGGAAATCCGGAACATTTATCATAATGACTCTTTATAACTTTGGCGTTGCACATTTTTTATGTTATTTAGTCATGTAGACTAGACACTAACCAATGGGCTATTCCACTTGAAATCCATACACCCTCTATCTTAATTACGACCTGAATCTTCCACACAGGGAGTGTGAATTTCAAATGGGGTTACCTGCATAGGTGACTCCATTTGAAATCACACTCCTGTGTGGAATAGTCTCCCAGAGGGGGTGTCTGTAATGTCTGTAGGAAGTGACTCACATCAGGTAGGCCTGGGTGTAAAGTACAGAATGTAATGAGTAAATTATCAAGGGCACTGACATCATAACTCACTTGTTTAACTCTGTATTCTAACATTGTGTTCCTCTCTTAATACAGACCACGAAACAATTAAGGTACCACTTATTATTACCCCTGTATATCCTAAACAAAGGCAGATATACAATGACTGAAACCAGAAGCCAATAGCTGCATTTTATAGCTCTCATTTGTTGAAATTGTTCATGGAAAAGACACAATGATCCAAAAACCCAAGGAAGATGCAAAATTCAAAGTTGCAGTTTACTCCATTGTATACCCTATTGATTTGTACACCCAGCTTTCTCGAACTAGAGAACAAGCACTGTGCTTTCCATTGATGTCTACATTAGCTTGCGGGAAGAACAGACCTCTCGTACCCTTATCAACATGTGCACCCTGTTAAAGAATGACACAGGTGGGCTTTGTGTTCCTTTGTGACCCTTCATTATCTGCCAAGCAGATTACCAGTCTGCCATTATAATAGTGGGACGACTGAATTAGCCAATCAGAACAACACATTTGTATTTATGCTGTGTATGTGCTCAAAAGGTAAATCAAGGTCCATTGGGTTATTCCATTGAAAATCCACACTATCCCAGTGGCAGATTTTGATTTTGGAGTATGAATTTCAAATGGAATGAGCACATTAGGCAGCTCCATTTGAATTTCATACACCCTCTGAGCACCTCAATCTTCCACAGAGGGAGAGTGAGTTTCAAATAGAGCTGCTAATGTGTACATTCCATTTGAAATACATAATCCCCCTGTGAAAGATATTTCCGATTTTAAATGAAATAGCCCATTCTTCTCTGCCAGCAAGTGTAAGCTACTCACCGGTGACTTATCACCCTGTCTGTTTAGCAAATCTACCAATTCTTTCTGCATATTACTCAGGGATTCCCTTAACACCTGGTTCTCTAGCATCAGCTCCTTCTGACGTTCTTCGTAATTGGTAATGATTAACCTGTACATCTCTTCTTCGTGTCTGGTGGAAGATCAAAAGAATGATATAATCAAAAGTACATAAGGCAAATGTAACTTACGCTGGTTTCACACTTTCCTGCCACTTGCCGATCTGAAGATGATTTTACTTCACTGCGCAGTCGCACCAGAAACGCTTATGGTGACTAGCGGCAAGCTGATATATCGATCACTTCACCGCTTTGCCCAAGCAGCAGCATCGCTTGGAGTTGAATTCAAGTCAACTCAGAGTGGTACCGCTCTGAACAAAATACGATTTTGGAGTGGTGCTTTCAGAGTCATGCTACTGCCAGTCATCGGTGTGTAGCTCAGCTTACAGACAAGTGCAAGCAGCATGATGAAGCATCACTCCGCTCAGCGGCAAGTGGCAGAAAGTATGAAACCAGCATTAGTAGATTCAAAGTTTCCCATCACCTGCCCATATCATGTTTTTCATTTTGGCCAACACTTTCATTATTTTGAATTTCAAAAGTAGAAAACGGAGAACTTATGGCTATAGGGTAGCGGATGTAGTCAATAATTGTGTGTGACCCGGTTGACAGCCTTATCCCCCATCAAAATGCAGATTTTGTTATCAGGCATATTTTCTCATCACCTCAGTGAAATTTAAGGCCTGAAATAAGTTGTTAGTTTCGTTTCGAATCCAAAAGCGCTGGATCAATTGAACATAAACTTGGAATAAGACGGTTTGGATGATGAGCTCAAAATCGAGCATACAAAGCACAGGGACTTTATCTATACTTTCAAGTCTGTGCAGGGCTCGAAAAATGTTAATTTCCTGGGAAGTAAGCTAAATTTTCCACATGTTATAGCATGTTTTTTACAAAAAGACACAATTTCCCAAATATCAGAATTTCCCTCCAAACACCAACATTTCCTGGGAATGAGCTTCCAATATTCTCCACTTTTTCGAGCCATGAGTCTGTGAATCATAATTTCCCTTGCACACTGAAAATCTATTGTGATGAAGTTAAGTAACAAGTAGACATCAGAGATTGAGTGAACAATGATGTGTCTACAGGATAACACAGTAGACATGTTTCTTTTCACTATCATTTCCTCCATGATTTTGATTTGGGCTGGTCTGGTTCATGATTATCAACTTGGCAATTTGCTAGCCCAATCAGGGACTAAAAAATGTTACCACAATTTTGAATATTTCCTGTCTATGGTTAGGCTCTGGTCAATGGTGCATGTTTCGAGTTTTAAAAAAATATCAAAAACCCAAAAATAACTGAAAAATCATTCATGAAAAATACAAACCTGACATTTTTAACGTCCCGTAAAACATAGACAAACTTTTGTATGATTCTTGTTATTGGTATTATTACTATTATTTATAGGTTAAAAATGCATATCACTTGTTGGGAGTGAAATTGTACAAAAATGCACATATACTGAGATGCTGATACGTCTAATACACAAGCCCCGCAGTACAAGTGCACTATTTTGTACAATTTCTTGAGTAACAATTGATACCCATTTCTTCACCTATTTCATACACAAGAAAAAATTCCTTATATTTCTTTTATAACACAAAATTGTCACTAAAAGTGTTGGAAAACCCATAAGAAAGATAAATGCATTGTAAACAATGCTTGCAATACACGGAGTCGCGCCTGCATTATTTCACAATACACTCCTGGCATTTTTCTAACGCTTGCTCTGATTGGTTCTTGTTATCTAAGAGTGCATGAATTAGGGGTGGGATATGGATTATCTTGAGTCTGACAACTCGTACACAGTGTGACTTCCTCTACCAGAGATATAAACACATCCCATCCAACCTCGCCTACTAATTAAAGCTACACGACAATGGGATATTCCACTTGAAATCCATATACCCCCTATGGAAGACAGGACCTTAATCTCCCACACAGGGGGTGTGAATTTCAAATTGGGTTACCTGAATGGGTGAATCCATTTGAAATTTACACCCCCTGTTTGGGAGATTAAGATATGTCTTCCACAGGGGTGTATGTATTTCTAGAATAGTTAAATGTACTTACTTGCTTCCTGTTTTTCCTGTTTTCCATGTTCCTCTTTTACCATCAGTTCTTTGTAATGAGTTGAGGATGTCCATACCTACATGTATAACAAGATTCATTGATTATCATTCTTATCAAAAAATAGAAATTTGCAGTACTCAGCTAGCGCAGTTCTCGGCGCAAAGCGTTGAGTACAATGCCTTCACACTGATGCACATTGTTGTAAAAAATTGGAAAAAAATTTCATAAAAAACATTTGAAAGAAAACATTTTTTAAAAAGATATTTATTTTAATTTAAATAAAAATTTGTGACCAAATAATGCAAATGAACACATTGTAATAATAATGAATATGCAAATTATACCAAACAAAAGTAGCCAGAGTTTCTGTGTAAACAGAAGTCTGATTTCAGACTTTTGACTGTAAATTCTCACTCACTCACCTATTCTTCTTTCTTGGTTTTTGTCTGTAAGTAGCTGATGTACCCTCTCTTTCATTTTATTGATTTCCCGTTCCTTTTTCTTCAAGTCATGTTTGAACTGGACATCCCTTGACTTCAGGATACCTTCTAGTTTCTTTATCTGTATAGAAGTATAAAAGTTGGTTGACAGAAACTTAGTACATGGAATATTATTGGTATTGTAACTCTCTCCACGCGCTGTCGACTGCAGACAACAAATTTTCAATTTTTTTTAAAAATTAAACAATTTAAAAATTATAAATTTTCATGACCATATTTGGCATCAGCATGAAAAATGCATTAAAATGAGTACAAACAAGCCTAGTATTCATTCAGTGATTCTTGAGAAAATATCTCAAAACTTGGACTTTTTATGTTCTTATTTTTCTTCAAGTCATCTTTGAACTGAACATTCTAGTTTCTTTACCTGTAAAATTATAAAAGGTGAAAAGAGATTTAGAATAAAGGAAATAGTGGTTCTCAGAGAGCCCGACTTGGTGCTTGTTCATAGGAATAGATCCAGGGGGTGGGGCTGTATCACCCCAATATTTTGATGGGAGATGCCCGTGTCGATTTTACATTGACTATGTTATTTTTGATGGGAATTTCAGGAAAGGGTTATTTTTAAACTTTGTTCATGACACATAAAATGTCCATGATGTTTAAAAAAATAGGGTTGTTTTTGAAACTGAGATAAATTAAAAAATAGGGTATAGTTTTGTGAATCATGATAATGTTGAAATCCCAAGAAATCTTACCATTTCTCGCTCAATTTACTCCCATTTCACTTTTGTGAAACTTTTGCCTTCCTAATATCCTTTGGTGATATTCAGCAAAATACTTCTTTTATTTGTTTCATGTATAATGTAATTTACAGTAACTCAACTTTTCCAAAAATGCCTGATTCCATGGGACTTTTCAGATGGGACGTTGAGTTTTCGATACTAGATTTGGGATTTTGAGGTTGCAAATGGGCGGTTCTTTGTGTTAAAGGACTTTTTTAAAGACTAGTTTGCTCTGAATCAGGGCAAAGGCGGCCGTGATTGGTTGCTGACCTATTCACGAATTTTTGTCTGGCTAACGGATGTCATCGCAAACTAGTCTTTTTTAATTTGGTCTTCATATATCAGTGTGTTTATTCAAGCTTTATTTAGTCAAAAAAAAAAAAAAAAAAAAAAAAGAAACGGGAGGAAAGATTACATTGTTGATAACTGTATCATAAAAAACACATGGTGCATCCTATTGGATGTATTTGTATAATATTTTTCTGTTATTTTCCTCATTTATATATTAAAAGGACAACAGAGTTCTCCTCAGAAAAGAAAATGTTCAGAACAAGTGTTTTTGTGTGTGTTCTTGAAATGTTAAAAAAGGGGTAATTTTGTAAAAGTGTACTTGAAATGCAAAAATTAGGGGTATTTTAAAGGCTAATTTGTACCCGAAAATAGGGGTAAAAATGAAAATGTTCTTGAAAGCCGCCAAAATAGGGGGTATTTTTGATTACCGGGATCATCGCCCAAGTAATGTTAAGTTAAGTGACGACACCGGGGAGATATTGTCCCACACCCCATTTTTCGAAAATTTTTTTTTTTTTATTCAAGTAATTAGAAGTCAATAATATATGATATGATATAGCTGATTAAAATTGAAGTGATATGACATCACGATCATCTGGAAATCATCTGGAAATTTCAATTTCAGTTCATCAAATCTAAAAATAATTATATTAATATTTTCAGCAATCGAACATGATGCTCCCAGCCCATATTCTTCTCTTTGTGTATCTGTTATGATATAATTATCATGAACTGCCTTATGATCAAAATAATTATTTGGTGAAACTGGTACAAAATTAAACATGTTGGCATGATTACTGTTTAGTGTTTTTCATTGTAACACTGATATTTTATCGCCCACAGAATTCATAAATTTTAACACATGCCTGCAAAATTATTATTCTGTGCATCATGTGACAATTAGCCAGCGCATGCCTGTATAAACCAGGTGTCTTTGTTAGAATTTATTGAGATATAACTAATGTAAATTTTTCTTGACTGCATAAATAATATTAAAACTAGCTCAGTTCCTTCAAATGACGATGTTCTCAAAATAATGAGTACATCAACATGCGACTGATATCAGGCATAGCAACTGGCATGTAGATACATAGTTACTTTATGAGGGGAATTAAAAATTCCTTTAAAAAGGATTGGGGTGCCCAATGGGAGCTTTGATGTGATGTGATGAAATGTAACCTTTTGGATAAAATTGTCTACTTTAAAACAATTGTAACATTAGCATATAGTAATCAAAGAAAGATTAGGAAATGTAAAGCATATCTATTGCAGTGGGAGAGGTGTAAATTCGTACTGCATGGGATGTAAGAGGATTGGTTTCAAGTAAATAGGAATAAAGCTCAGGTTACCATTTCAGTTACTATTGTTAGGGAATGGTATATGTTGGAGAGGGGGGGTTATTAGAGCAGAATTATTCTATTTAGAATATAGTTTTGCATATTCAATTCTAATGGATTGTTTTCCAAACGGGGGTAAGAGTATTTTGCAAGTTCAAATCCAAAGTTGAAAAAATGCATGTAGGATGTACTTGAATAATTGGTAGGTTTGGTTGATAACTTCTATAATAAAATAATTAAAAGCAAAAAATGTAAAATTTGTATGATATGGGATGCTGTAACCATCTTACATCAGATACTATCTTTGAGATAGTTAGATTTCTGAAATGAGGTTAAGAGCTGCTACAGTCTGTCTACTCTGAAGTACAAAGTACAGACGCGGACGCACACATTATGCCGACTTTGATGGCACGCATACCTGCAGCAGAGACGCAGCACTACGCATTGTTAACGCGCTGTATATGCGCGCGCGTTGTTACTTTGTACTTCAGAGTGGACAAACTGTATATACCATGGCACTGATGTGGTAGTGACATCAGTACACATTTCATTGGGCGCAGCTTCAAATCGCTGGTATTCGCTCAAAGTGCTGGCATACATAACCATGCGCTTAAAGATGCCACATAGATGTGCGCATGAAACAGCAGCCTCAATGAGCTTTAGCAGAGCTGTTTGCACCAATGGCCATAACAAGAGGTGTAGAGGGGTACCACTCAAGCTATTTCAGTTCAAACCTATACAGACATGACCTTAAATCCCTGGGGCCGTATCACCCATTCAGGTAATCCCATTTGGAATTCACACTCCCTTTGTGGAGGATTAGGGTTGTATCTTCCAAAGGGGCATATGGATTTCAATTGGACTAGCCGATATGAATGAAAACAACCCGAAACTCCAGTATGAACAAAGTTTATCCTCATTATTTTTTGCCAAGTAATGTTCAAAAGCCACAAAGTTTCTCAGCCAATTGTAGAAAATAGGCATCAGATGTAAATTGAGTTCATCACTTTCAGAAATCATATAATATTAGTGGTACCAAGCAACTTGTCCTGAGCCAGGTCCTTTGGTTTTATCACCCTATGTTTAACAGGTCTCACTTCAATGAGTACTATTATATCATAAAAATCAGTGCCTGACAGAAATATAGTTTTATGAGCTTTTCACGGCTCTTTGTTGTTACTTGGCACGTAATTACCATCTATGAAAGGGTCTGTACAAAGTACATGTAAACAATTAGAGAACATAAAATGTCTACATCCAAATATGACATGTTTGATCACAAGGGACGTTCACTATTGGTTGTATTGGTCATGTCTACACAAAATGTAGGTAGACTAGTCAAGAGTGGTTTGTACATGATTCAGTAATTATACATGTTTACAATGTACAACAGGTCTACAATGTACAACTGCAAGCAAAATGAATAAAATGAAAACGAAAATTTAATTAAATTGAGGTGAGCATTAGTCAAAGTGCACTAATAATGATTTCTGAAAGTGCTGATCTCAATTAACGCCTGATGCCGATTTTCTACATTATTATGTTTTGATGAATCCATGTGTGTGAAAATATCGGATCCAATAATGATAAATTGATGCTATGAGTTTGAAAATATTGGAGACGCACAACTACGCCTCATCAAATATTTTGAAACTCGTAGATCGACCAATAAATATGGGCTCATTGATCTAATTTTATACATACAATTTTTTCTTGTCCTAATTAGGCCTACAAGACCTCTTGTAATTTTTGTCCTAATTGACGTTGGCTTTCCCTTTTAAAGGGGATTTTTATTTACATAGGAAAGCTTACCTCTTCTTTGGCATTTTTGAATTTTGCACTGAGCCCCTTATATTGTATAGTGTGTTGTCTTTCTTTCTCTTCCAAGGCAATGTTGTCTCGTTGTACCTGCTCTAATTGGTCCTTGATACGTGTGTGGCTGGATTGTAGGTTGTTGAAGTCACTGTCTGCACGCATTTGCCTGATATGCAAAGAAAGGTTAACAAAAGTAGAGCATCAGAGGCACAAGTTTAGTCTTCCTCAATCCAGGGTATAGGAGGGGTGGCAAATGGCATTCAATGGGGGCAACAACAACAATACTGACAAGCACGGATCGAAAAATCAAGGAAAAAGGGGTAATTTTAGGGCTTGTCACATGCTCAGAGCAAATTTAAGCTTTAGCCCTAACAAGGAACATAAATGACTTAGGGTGATTGCGCAATGCCAGATTGTAAGATTTTGTAAGATTTATGGGTGCTTAGGCACAAATGTTATTGATATAGGGTTCATTATTTTCTGAAAAATGTGCCAGATAAATAAATCACAGGAATAATTTGCTTTTTTGTACTCATCCCGGATCAATATTGTTCTCGGTTCTGATTAATATGCAAGAAAGATTTCACTACTTGAATTCTGGGATGCCCTTGTTAATTACTGAAAAAACATTCATAGGTCTAAAAATCCTTCCTTGAAACGCTTGAAATGGGTCAAAATTGACTTAGGGTGTCCTCGAATCCATCAAATAATGCATGGCAGTGTTTTCAGAGTACCATTTTGTCCTAGATTTATGGGTGTTAAAAAGGAGGGATTGGGAAATTTTCCATGATTTGTCCTTAAAATATGTTTTTATTAATTTATTTCTTTTTCATATCTGAAAATCTGAAAAAAAACCCAAAAAGACAGAGATCTGTAAAAAAAACAGAAAACTTATACAAATACATATGAAAAAGGTTTTACCATGAGACATCATCACCATGGGACATTTTTTCATTTTCATTACAATAAATCCCAATATCTGATGCTATGTATGGGTATTTTGATGTAAATAAAAGATGCATAACATGGTCTCTAAACTAAATATTTTGACTTAATTGATATATTGAATCGAACAACTTTAATGTCAAGATCTTGGATTGATGATAGCTGTCAGAAAAAAACCTCCACTCAGTCACATGCTCAGCCCTAGCATTTTCATTTAAGCTTTATTTTCTAAATCTTCTTGAACTTGCCTATGACTTAGGGTGATTCGCTGTATGCCAGTTCATTGTACAGTTGACCATTTATTAAGATTAAATATCTGGTGATTGGGATGAGTTGTTGGCCATATAATGAAAAATGGTATGTAGAGGGATTAACCCAAGTAACATGCTTTTGGAGGAATGAAGATGGAAACAAAAAATTGGAAAATGATGAAGAATTTACATTATATAACTTATAAGCACCTAATAGCATACATGTAGGATTGCTAGTCTATCTTGGTGCCCATAAAATGACTTAGGTGATTGCGCATAATGCCATCATCAATACATATCATGCAATGGTTTTCCACATAAGATTTTGTAAGATTTATGGGTGTTAGGGTTAGTGAGGGATTGGGAAATAGACCATGAGGCTATTTTTTTTTTTTTTTTTTTTTGGGTTTCATGTTTTTTGCCAAAAAAATATGTTTTTATTAATTTATTTCTTTTCATATCTGAAAATCTGAAAAAACCTCTCTTAAAGACAGAGATCCGTGTTTGAAACAGAAAACTCCATACAAATACATATGAAAAAAGGTTTTACATGAGACATCATCACCATGGGACATATTTTTTTCATTTTCTAGAATGTTGATAGTCTCGACCACCATAGCGAGGTGTAGCGATTATAACACATGGGTATGAGATCTTTTAATTCTGCTAAACTAAAAATTGATGAAAATTGACACACGTTGTCGAGTGCTGCTGCATGCTGGTGTATGGGTATGCTGATGCAAAGTGCATAACATCGATCGTCTAAACCAAATAAATTTGACTTAATTGATATATTAATATAATAAGCTTGTAAAAGCATATAAACGTGTTGTCATGTGTCAGATCTGTTGTGATGATTGTCATCATGAAATTCCACTCAGAACGAGAAATTGTCAGCCCTACGATTTTGTACAACTTATTATTTTCTAAATCTTCTTGCTTGCCTATACTTAATTGATGTGCTTCGGTATGAGTTCATATAAATCAGTTGACCATCTGTATTAAGTTAAATACATCTGGTGATTGGGATGAGTTGTTGGATGTGTCTGGTATGTAGAGGTTGGGGGAGCTGGGGTAGTAAGCTCCTGGAGGAATGAAATATAAACAAACAAATTGGTTAAAATGTGAAGTATTTAAATAACTCCAACTCCGCTTGCTCCCATGTAAAAAAAAAAAATCTTGATAGCCCCTTTTAAAATTCTTAGTAATCATACTTCAATATCAACTCATATCACAATGCTTATCACAAGTTCAAAATAAGAACCACTCCCATCAGAACACCGCTATGCTGCGAGTCCGTTTTTTCTGTGCAGGGATGTGTTGTGTTTTATGGAAGGGCCATGGTTCTCATAAAGCCAGTCAAGCTGGGTGAATTCCCGGGTGAATTCATTGTGTTTCAAAAAGGGTCTACAAAGCAGCCTATTGGGATGGTAGCATTGGTGATAACAATTACATGCATAACTTCCTGCCCATGAAAGTCCATCAGGTACCTATTGTTGCAAGTTAGCTGGAGGTTCCTGTATTTACTATCATTTGAAAAGGCCAGTGACAGGTCAACGGACAAAATACACACTTCCAATTGAGTTCATCAATTATAGGTTAATAAATGGGTATAATTTGTTGTGAGTGAAATTGTATAACATAATGCCACATACACTGAGATGCAGATGTTGATGTGCCTAATGCACAAGCCACGCTTTGTACAATTGCTCGAGCATTTCACTGTCTTAGTGCACGTTAGAATATGACCGCCAACTGGCTCACGCTTTCTTTATTACGAACCACTGATCGAAATGATCACAACACAAAGCCTATGGTACAATGTATATCAAAATTCGGAACAGGTGTATGAGCCCAGGCTTGAACCAGTAACCATGGTTACTAATTATGTGCACTACTGCAGCGAATAGGGGATAGCATAAATTATTAACATATTTCATTCAGTAAAGAGGAATTTACTAGTTTTACAACAAAATTGTCACTAAAAGTGTTGAAAAATACAAGCAAATATTTAATGCATCAACCCACAAGAAAAATGAATGCATCTGAAAGCACTACGCATAGTACACGCCTGTGCACATACACAATCAATGAATGGTTTGCATTTTTCTAACTTTTGCTCTGATTGGTTCTCGGCTCTCCATCTAAGAGTGTATGAAAAAGTAAATTGTATAATAGATGTATGCAGTATCAGAATGTCTTTCAGGATTTCAAGATATCACCTGTAATTAAAGGCAAACCACCGTATTTCACAAATAGTCGCCCCCCCTCAAATAAACGCCCCACCACTTTTTTTAACCAAGATGTTTCAAAAATTCCAATATTTCCATGCTATCTTGTGTAGTAAGCTTACCAAGTTGCTCACATGGTCAATAATAGCAGCAATAAATGGCGAAAATCTGCATTGGAAACCCGGAAGTGAACCAAAAGTCAGTATCAAAAGTTCATAGTTCGTCATTTTAGCGTGACTTTTTAGCTTACCTAATGATTTTAACGGGAATTGTCGTGCTAAAAATGACCTCTAATAAACGCCCCCCCCCCCTTGGGAAAATGTAACGCCCCTGGGGGCGTTTATTGGACGAAATACGGTATATGACCTTCATAAAAAACATAAATTGTCTCGTGAAGCAAATTGTCTTATGAAGCAAAACACTTTCCGGTGCATGTTTTCAATTAGGGTATTGGGAAAGAAACATAATTCTAGTGAGTATTAATTTGTTGTAAAATTTAAAGAAATATGTAAATGTGCAATGGAAGAGATTTCACAAAAATCAATATGCCACTTGAAAATTGGTCAACTGCATTTCCACTTCCTGCCAGGTATATCCTCACTATGGACCACAAGAGCCTCATCCTAATGCCATAGTTCAATAACCTCAATTAAACAACCATAGAGAAAATTTGTCCTCAAGTTGTGGAGAATGAGTTTGTGTACCAAAATTTTCAAAGGTCATTCAATAAATGTGCAACTGTATTGGGGTTAAAGAACTGAGCCCTAATAGATGAGCATGTTGTGGATCCTAATGTATATCCTGGTGTATTCCTACATGTAGTACATGTACAGGATTTGTTAAAATGATTGGTATGATTGGTACCCATTAGTTTCCAGTGAATATGAATGTGACTAGTTCCAAGGTTCCCAGGATCCGAGGGAGGGAAGCAATAAGTCCAAGACTCCTCTCCACCCAGGTATATGGGTCCGGTATTCTTAAATGCTGGGAAGGTAACAGACTTGCTGTGGAGGAGCTGTGGTGATCCCCCCACAGCAACATTCCACGGTGGAGTCTGGCCTACAGGGGTGCAAATTGTGATTTCTTCCTCAGGAGCAAGGTTTTTAGGCTCAAGATTTCCTCAATCATACCATGCATAAAATAGCTTTATTCTGTACTTCAAAAGATGAGAATGTTAACATAGCGTGTATTTTTAGAGCGACTGTATATATGTCTTCAAGCTTCCAAAAAAGGCTTTATGTTGATAATGTGCGTGCGTAGCGCCAAAAATTCGTGATTTTACACTAGTTTACGTCAATTTTTGTCGGACAGAGGCACCTTTCCCCTTTTATTTTCCATTACCCCATTCCACTTTAATTTTTTGTCAGAGCACAACTTGTTCAGTGCTTTACAGTGGCGTAGCCAGCACTTTTTCAGGGGGGGGGGGGGGGGCAAGGGGGCACCTTTTGGCGACAAAATCAGTAATGTTACAAATTCGCGAACAATTTTGCCATATTGAAGCTAAACTGGTGAAATATGTTACAGAAAGGGAATAAATTCGTGCGAAGCGCTCAAAAATTGGCACTTTTTAGGTTAAAATGGCAAAATATAATGTCAATTTGGTCAGAAACACAAGAAATTCTGAAATGTCGGGGCAGCCACCATCCCATGAGGGAGGCAAGACTTTTCACAGCTGCCCCCCCCCCCTTGGCTACGCCACTGGTGCTTTATGATTCTTCTTAAATTTAAATTTCCTCAATATTTTCCTGTTGTCCTCTTCTCAGTGGCATTAGTATTGATACGGTACACTAAATTCCTTCATGACTTTTCAGTGTTCTCATAAAATCCTCATTGCTGCCTATCTATAAATTTCCTCAGATATGATTGCCGCCTCTCTAAATTTCCTCAGATATGAGCCCTGTTTCCACCTATCTTCATCTAACTTATTTTTTTCCTGTTAAATAACATTGAATGCCTCCATGGTGATGAATTGCAAATTTCATCATATCCCATTTCCATATTCTATCTAACACCAACACCTTCCTCTTTTTTGCTCTTATTTCTTGAACAATAATGTGAATTCCTCCAAATTTTGCACAACCAGTGTCTTTAAAGATTTCCTCTCTTCCATTCAGTAGCTTCACTTCCTCACAGCCCTCCCCTATTATCTTGTACCTCACTCTTCTTTTTCTTTCCTCTTTTCCCTCTTCCTCTTCTTTTTTCTTTTCTTCTCTCTCCCTCATTTTTCCTCTGTTTCTTTTTTCTTCCCATGGCATTATTTCCTCAATTTTCCTCATTTCCTAGGAGCGGTGCACCCCGGTCCCGCACAATTTGCATCCCTGCTGGCCTAATCGCTAACGAAAGAGAGATTGGCACTCCGTCCTGTAAACAAATGCAGGTTCGACACCATTACCTAGCTCCTGCCCAGTTATAGGCTCATCCACAATATCCACATCCTTTAGATGTTTAAATGGACATGATATTTTTATAATTTAAATAAATTTCCAGTATAATATTATCCTGTTATATCATAGTAATTAGTATTTTCCAACTGAGCCGGAGCATATTGAACAGGTGGTAAATCATGAAAATCTATGGGTAAATGGACCATTACTATTATGATGATATGAAAACAACAGGTCAACTTCCAATATTTTTTATCAATTTTAATTATTAGAATCAATTTCCAGGTATATCCTGGTGTATCCCAGTCTTCATCAACTGAGCAGGGGTAAATTGCAAACCCTGGTAAATTGACCATAACCAAAATATCACCACCAGTCCACCACAATGACAGACGAAAACTATTAAATAAAGGATGACAACATCTTCCAATATTAAAACCAATATCTTCATTCATTCCTCATCTCGTCAAAATTGATTTTCTTTCAGTCCATTCTTCAAATAGATCTCTGCATCAGCGAAGTGTACTCAAATTGAGTCTACAATCAATACGTTATTTCGTATATAACTTAAGCATGGTTGCATTGGATAATTTTAATTGGCAATGGTAATTATAGCATACCTGCATGATATAAGCAAACTCTCATCTTGTATTCAATTGCAGAAAATATTCAGTTTAAATATAAATTATAAATTAGTGTTTACATAATCTAAAATATATTGACAAATTTCATAAAATATTAAGGAAGGGTGGTTTATTTGACATTTAAAAAAACACCACAATATAAAATGATGCATGTACGGACATTACTTATTTAACTTACAGTGTACATCATGTCCGAAGGTACACTTAACAATAACATGATTCAGTCAGGAAGATTTCTGAGAGAAAAGATGTTTTGAATTTGCAAATTACAGGGAAAATGATGTATGTTATTAACCCAACCTCAAAAAAACTTCCACACATTCTTTCCAGTTTTGCATTGCTCTGGTGAAAGAGGTTGATACCTCTAACCCTAAGCTGACCCCTAATCTTAACACTAAACCTAACTGATTCTAACCCTATCCCTAACACTAACCATAACTGTAAACTTAACCCAAACCGTGATCTACAATTCTCTTGGTCGGGCTGACGTCACAAAGGGGAAATGTTAAACCAGTGTGCGCATGTGCAGGTCCCCTTTTTTCGAGCTGGATGCTATGCGCTCGCTTGTGGAAAGGGGACAATGTTCCCAGATGTCCGACTGAGTGAATGCATTAAACTTCAAACATTTTCGTACTAATGACTATTCGGACTAATGGGCTCACCATTCCCATTTTCAAAAAGAATGACCAGGGAAAAAAATAAACAATTAAAAAGTACATTGTGTAGGTCATATTCTATTTTGGAAACCTAACATTGAATGCATCATGACAACCACAGAACCTAGAGTCCTATTTAAGGGGGTACTACACCCCTGTAGTAAATTTGTGACTATTTTTGCATTTTTCTCAAAAATGAATAACACACTAGTAACAAAAGTTATGTATATTATTGGGGCAAAATCCAATTACTACACTGAAATTTCAGTGACTCAAGACAAGCGGTTCAGTAAATATGATAGGAAATGAGGTACATCCTAGCGGTACCTCGTTTTCAATCATAAGTATTGAACAGCTTGTCTTGGGTCACTGAAATTCCAGTGTAGTAATTGAATTCCTTGCCCCTATAATATACATAACTTTTGTTACCAGTGTGTTATTAGTTTGTTGAGAAAAATGCAAAAATAGTCACAAATTTATTGAGGGGTGTAGTACCCCCTTAACACAACAAATATTAATTAAATTGTAACCAGCCATGTACATCTGGTATGGCCTGCCTGTCAAACCCATAACATACAATATGTTACTAGCAATTAAAACACAATGGATTGACATTAACATTTTTGTAAAGTAAATATTACATTATTATATACAAGACAAACATGCTATTGTTATGTTGTATCATGGAAACATATCAATATTTGAACAACATATAATCATTTTAACAGGCTATGAAATATTCAATATGTTTAAGTGGTTTATAAAATAAGCTCTTTATGCTTGCAACATCATCATCGTCATTAGATATTATCAGGGGGGCTAGGGAGTTTCGGCGACAGATTTATTTTTCGCTGCCTTTGGGGGCAAATTTTTTTCAATTCTTTTTTTCAATTTTAATGTAGGCCTATACCTTTTATACAGAGTTGGGTAGGGAATTTTTTTTACTCATTAGTGAGGCAATTTTTTTTTCATCTTACTAGTGGGTGAAAATGTTTTTCTTCAAAAACTCCCTAGCCCCCCCAATAATATCTAATGGAGCATCCCTTAGGTGTACAAGACCTTTAATAGTAACCATGGCAATGGATACAATGTTGCTAAGGCAGGCATAATAATGTACATTAGATTACAAGCAAGGACATATTAAATTAATATCAAATTTATATTACCTGTACTGTTATTGTTATTAGATGTATAGCAACATTAGGTGCCCTACATGTACATCTTGACATTGTCATCACACAAATTAAATTTGGGGAATAGTAAAGAAGCTTGCAAATGAAAAAAAATTACATACCTCTAGTCATATTTTTTTCTTATAAATTTTGATGAGTCATAATAAACATAAATCCTGTAAACATGGTAAATTGAGATTTAAATTTGACATTTGGATTTTGACAAAGTTCCCTCAAAAATGAAATTGCTAACTCACAAAATTGTTCATGTTTCTTTTTTTCATTATGCAGTTTGATTTTAATTGCTTTCAAATAATTATTAATAATTAGTTTGCACTATTTTATTAACATGTGTAATTGTGTATTTACACCAATTTAATCAAATATTAAAGGTTATTACATGTAATAAACCAATTAAATTTGCATTTCAATATTGTTCATCCCAATGTGCATACCAGATGGACAGAATCTGATACATGGCAGCCATCTGAACAAAATATGCTTGTAAAATTATATTAAGGCACCCTGCTACAGTTTGTAAACTAGATCAGTTCAGAGACTGTGACGCCCCTTGAATAGCGCAAGTGCAGCAAGGTGCTACGAGGCGGCTTAACCGCAGTATATGGCTGAGCTAGTTGGGATAATCTCAGAGGGTATCAGCCTGGGGTATCAGATGGCGCTGAGCCTGTAAATTGGGGTGATTCACAAGCAGCAATTTAGAAAATTCCGAAATAAAATATCTTAATTTTTGTACGGTTTTGTTTGGTGTAGATTTCAAGTGGAGTCACCCATTCAGGTAACCCCATTTGAAAATGTGTGGAAGATTTAATGTCTTCCATAGGGGGTGGATTTAAACTGGAATAGCCTGATATCTGTTCCATCATCCCTAAAGACAGAGTCCATTTTCTATTTGCTGTTCCTGTCACCACTGGTTACAAAGGATTGCATTTGATGCCCTTTTTGATCAAGGTGCAAAGTTCAATGTGAACATTTAGGTTATTTTAAGGAACATAGCCTTCAGACTGAGGCTAGGAAATGGCCATTAGACACACAGGATATGATGTCTGTCATAATCATATCATCGCTACTGGATGCATTATATTTTATAGAATGGTGTATATCTATGTAATAATTAGTAATAGAAATTTTAATATCAAGAAGCTGTCACAACTTAAGGTTCAAATTGGGCTATTCCAGAAATTAATGGCACCCCCCCATAAAGAAGATATGTAAGTTTGTACCATACATTTTTGGGAATCCCCAGGCCAAAATTTTATCAAAGGAAAATGAGAATTCCCATTTTGACAATAAAATTATTTAAAAATTGGGAATTCCCAGTGTCCCTATAGAAAATAATGACCTTTTTGGGGGAATTCCCAGAGCAAAAAATTGTGAAAAATTTTGGGAATCCGATGTCTTCTTTAGGGGGAGGGGTGCCTTTAATTTATGATTTGTGACCCAATTGTACAAGTAACTTTCAATTTTCACTGAGCACTTTTAAAAAGCAGTGTTAGCAGTGTTTGTGCTCAAATATTGAGAAAAATAAAGCCCACACTCACAGGGAAAGGTATGGGTTCAATTTGTGAGATCCCAAGGCTCATTGTGGTGGTTTTATTTTTCCCCATGTGCATGATTTTTCCTGGGAGGGGAAAAATAGCTCAATAACTGTAATACAAATGGAAATATAGATGTGACCCTTGGCTATTCTCCTATACAATCAATGTATTACTGTGGCATTACCCTGCAGAAATAAACTGTATTATTTACACAAAATAACCATAACTGGAAAAATATGGCCTGAAGCCTCCAACACGCTAAAAATTATCAATGAAAATATCAAAAGTTTTTACATATACCAGAGTGTACGGGAAGTAAGTTTCAAAATCAAATGAATGACTTTAAAATAACTGTTTAGCACAGAAACCATCCACTTAGATCTAAATACACATGTTATTTAGGTACATACATGTAACATGTACATCTCAAACAATTAATTGTAGGGAACCTGTTTCAATGTTTGATGGACAATGAGCATTTTAGAAAGATTGTTTTCAAAGTAAGTCTGTTCCAAAATTAGAAAATAAACAGATTTCATTGTTGAACTAATTTCAATCTTTCCCCAGAGGAGCCAGCGCACATAAATATGGAAAAAAAGCGAACACCAGCGCATCAGGCCGGATTCGAACCAGTGAGCAGCACAAGGCGCTGACAGCAGCACAATTGCTCGAGCCAACTGAGCCACAAAGGCACACTGGAGAAGAGCGGAAGATACATGTATAAATCAGATGTTTAAAAGAACGGAAGATATAAATCATTGTTGCTTTAAAAAATGATGCTACAGATAAAGTGTCATATTTTGCAGACTGGGATTGCAGCATGGCAGGTCAATGACACCCAAATTACCAGTAGATTGAATAATAATATTCAATTAACTATGAAAGTACTTGCTATTATTATTGCATGCTAAGGATAGGCCTTTCAAATAATAATAGTACTACATAAACAAGTATCTTGATGTTAAAATCACCGTTCACAGAATCCTAAAATTTAAAAGAAAAAATGTGACTGTCTACCACGAAACGCTCGTAAAGTCGGCCTCCAGTCAATTTTGTTTTATTTTGTGTTTAGAAAATATATATCATAAGCTTTAAAATAATATACATTGTATCATTTGACTTCAAAAGATATCCAGAAGTGCAGTTACGGTTTGTTGAACTTTACTCCTTCAGCAAAAGGTGTCTATTTTTCCACATTGCTGGTAGTGGTAATAAATATCAAAGTCATAATTGGCGGTCACTTCAAATCATCCCCAAGTCAACAAGGTTCAGGAATGTCCTCTCATTGTTAATTTTTAAATCCCACCACTTGAAAAGGATTTAGCCAAAGCAAACACAGACTAGAGCTATTTAAGAATTCTATACTATAGGTAGAAGATTATTATCCTCTTCAACAATAGGATTAATGATTTGTTTGAAAGGTGTTTGACTGGCACTAACAAAATGAGAAACATGTCGCACCAAATTGAGGTACATATGAATACAACATTTATGCACATTTTGCGCTGTAGCTCAGAATACAATTTGCCGACTTTATGAGCGGTTTGTGGTGGACCGTCACAAATATACATGCAAACTGTAATGGGTTATTCCATTTAAAATCCACACTACCCCTGTGGAAGATTTTGGAAATATCTTTTTTAAAAATGCTAATCAAAATTCTGATTTGATTAGTAAGTTTTCCCTCAGCAAAAGCCCTGAGTGTCAAGTTTACTCTGATATTTTGAAACATACTGTAGCAGTGTCAAAGTTACGTAAGTGTGGCATTAATTATCACTCAAATAAGGATTATACATGTAGGTGCTAGCGCCCTAAAAGCAACACATTTTGAGGGATAGTACCATTTTTTCACAGTTTTTTATACTTTTTCACATTTTTTCCTCCTTCTTTTTTCTTTACCAATTCTTTTTGCCGTCCCTTCTTCTTCCGTCGCCCGATCGTTTTGGCTGCCCCCTGCTTTTACTCAGGGGGTCGCACCCCAAAGCCCCCCAAAAAAAATATGCATGTATTACCAGGCATTGAATATCTATATTAGATTGTAATATATGCAAACAGCTGACACTGACAATGATACGATCCTCTTTTGAATAATGCATGTACATGTCATGTAATGCAGGCAACTGCGCTGGTTACAATCATTTACATCATTCAATTTTCACTGACAATTTAATAGGTATGCAATATTTAGCCTATAGCTAACATAAAATGCACATTTCATTAGTGTACAAAATACAAAAACAAAATTGTGTAACTTGAGGTGTAAATTACATTTTTTTTGGCTCCAAATGTATTTTAAAATGTTAAAATAAATGCTTACATTTACAAAGCCATTTGTATTGTAAATCTTACTATAAATAGGGTAAAGTTGTATGGGTGTTTGTTTGTTTCTGGGTATGTCCATGGAAAGGCTCCAGTGGCGTAACCAGTGAGGGGGCCGGGGGAAGAGACAGGGGAAAGAAGAGAAAAAAGATGGACGAAGAAAAAGGGGAAAGAAGAAAAGAAAAAAGAGGGGAGAAAAAAGGGAAGGAGAAGGGGAAGGGGGAAGAGAAAAGGGTAGAAGGTCTATACTACTTTCATTGTGAAATTTTTACTCTGAAACACTGATTTTTTAGCTTCTAATATGCCAAAAACCAGGAGCTTGACCACCGCTGGGGCTTTGCCCCTGGATCCCACCAGGGGCCCTAAGGGGGGGCCCTGGACCCCACCTGTTTAACGCTTCGCGGCAAGCCGCTCGCACATTAAATACTACAACTTTTGATCAGAAATTGGGAAATTTTTCAATCTTGCCCCCCGGAAAGTCAGGGCTGGTTACGCCCCTGAAAGGCTCTGTCAGTTTCGATCCAAATCTTGCCAAACTAATATGGTTGATCGAGAAATATACGGGGAGTGCAATTTAGGTCAAAACCGATCCAGAATTATCTCTTGCACACTGACCAGTTGAGTTGATACTCTTTGGGCCTAATCTCTTTGCTCACAGGGCAATTTTGAGTTGATACTCTTTGGGCCTAATCTCTTTGCTCTTTGTTTGTGGGTATGTCCATGGAAAGGCTCCAGTGGCGTATCAAGCTGCCCCCCCCCCCCACAAAAAAACTGGGAAGAAGAGCAAAAAATTGGCAAGGGGAAAAGGGGAGAAGGAGAGAAAAAGAGGGAAGAGAATGGGGAAAGAAGAGAAAAAAGATGGAAGAAAAAAGGGGAAAGAAGAAAAGAAACAAGAGGGAAGAAAAACGGAAGAGAGAAGGGGAAGGTGGAAGAGAATGTGAACTTTTTACTCTGAAACACTGATTTTTAGCTTCTAATATGCCAAAAACCAGGAGCTTCAGGGGCTTCGCGGCAAGGAGCTTCTCGCTCGCACATAAATACTACAACTTTTGATCAGAAATTGGGACATTTTTCAATCTTGCCCCCCCCCCGAAAGGCAGGGCTGGTTACGCCCCTGAAATGCTCTGTCAGTTTCGATCCAAATCTTGCCAAACTAATACGGTTGATGGAGAAATATATGGGGAGTGCAATTTAGGTCAAAACCGATCAAGAATTATCTCTTGCATACTGACCAGTTGAGTTGATACTCTTTGGGCCTAATCTCTTTGCTCACAGGGCAATTTTGAGTTGATACTCTTTGACTCTAAGCTCTCTGCTAAAATTCAAAATTCTCCTCACCTGATCAAGGTACGAGATGCATTGGTCTATGTTATCCTTGGTACAAAATGATGGGAAAGACGCTGATAATCTCTTTGGTGGTGACCCGTATGACACAGACAACCTATTACTTGTTGATGTGGGGCTCTGTGGCGTATACAGCCCCGATAGTCTGTTGCTCATCGTGGATGTCGGTGTTGTCATTGCAGGTGACAGGTATGAGGGCGTCATGTACTTGGTTACAAAGTCGTCATGGTTTGATGATGTTGTCGTCGTCATGTGGCTAGTGTTGTGTTGCAGGAGCATGGAGTTGGCCGTTTCCCATCCGGCCATGGTGGTTATGCTGCTATCCTGAGATGGCATCTAGCCTGTATGAACAGAAAAGAACAACAACAACACATTTAATGCTCTGCATGCTGCCATAAGCTTCAACATAAAAAGTTTTGAGACATCTCAAAATATCAATCTCAAAATATCAAGAGATATCTTAAGAACCAATGAACTAATACCACCGGCATGTCCAGGATCTGTTCAGCACTGCAGGGGGCTCAGAGGGGCTTTCAGAGTTATGCGGGGGGCTTAATGGCTAAAATCACCAAAAAACTGCCGATTTTACATGATTTTTAACAAAGTGCGGGGGTCTGAAGCCCCCAAAGCTCCCCCTGGACACACCACTGAATACCAGGCTTGTTTGTACTCATTATAATGTATTTTTCATTCTGATTCCAAATATGGTCATGAAAATTTACACTACTGAAATTTTTGAATTAAAAAAAAGCTTGATATCTGCAGTCGACACCCACATGGAGAGTAAAAATAAACTTGGCAGACAGGGTAACAATTCAGACATAAAAATTGATCATGACAAAACACACTGAAAGTTTTTGATTGATTCAGAAACAGACAAAAATGAAAACATTCTCCCTTGTATTTGATTTGTTATTCAGTGCAACATGGTTCGATAGTGACAAAAAATACCTCAATTACAGTTTTGTCAGAGAAGAACGGCGCCTGTTTACATTCATTTTGAGAGCGTGCAGAGCGTAAACACGGTAGTGGGGTCCTGATTGGCCGAATCGTCTGACAATCATAGCAAAAGACCGATAATCTGATTAGCCGATTGTGTGTCAAATCGTTGGTTGGAGCAAATCCCTCATGGCTAGGGCGCTTGCATCAATCTGAGCCGGGGACTGCTGTTCTTCTGTGAAAGCCAGTGTAACAGAGCTCATCCAGATCATGCTATTGAGGTAGTTCTTGTCACTGTCAACCCACGTTGCACTGAATAACAGATCAGTACAGGGAAGAAATGTATTGTGGGAAGGGTAAGATATCTTCCCTGGTTAAGTGCCTCACTCCAATTGTTGGTTATCATCTTTTCTTTATATAAGTACCTGCTTTAAAGATCACCTGAAAGAAAATGAAGTCATCTCAAAGAGTGTAAAAATCACCTCCAAGTATAATAGATATTGAGATAATATTTCATAAGTCATACAGCCACACCTGTGCCTTATCACCTCCATCAGAAATATATTCCATTGGGCTATTCCAGTTGAAATCCATACACCCCCTGTGGAAGACATGACCTTAATATTCCACACAGGGAGTGTGAATTTCAAAAGAAGCTACCTGAATGAGTGACTCCATCTGAAATCTACACTCCCTGTGTGGGAGATTAAGGTTATGTCTTCCATAGGGGGGGTGTGGATTTCAACTGAATAGCCCATTTTGTGATTAGATATATACACTGATTTGTCCCCTTTGGTTTATAAATATTTCATGATAAACACCATGCTCAGTTGCTAATACCCTGGTTAAAAACACAATTAGTGACAAATTCTGTTCACTAGACAAGCAAAATCAGAATTTTTCACTTCCCTGATAACACCTTTAGGGTACAGATAAAGTCAATGTAAGGATTTGTCACAAGCTTTTGTATCTTAGCAGTTCCTGCAAGGCAGAATTATGTATGAGTCAATTGATATCGGAACTAGACACCTAAGTGTGAATGGGCCATTAAGGGATGGATGGAAGGTGAGTTACCAGGTGAGGGAGTTACACAAGTTTGAAAGTTAGTTGACTATGGAAAAGAATGTGCGTGGATAGGAGTGCAAGGTAAATTAGTGGACAAGTCGGTATGCTTCCCAGCATAAGCTGATAACCTAGGTGGAGAGACAATATGGTTAAAGGACCTTGGGACATACATGAAAGTGTAAATTTAGGGCCCTATGCAGGGCTTGAGTTTTAAGGCATGTGAGTGCGATTGCACACCATAAATTGCCTGTCCGATTGCGATTTACAGCACACCTCAATTCCTAAACTTTTTATGGGTGCAATTTAATAGCACACCTGACAGCCCACCTTACTTAAAACATTTCCAGAAGTGCGATTAGTAGCACGCCTGTTATTTTCACAACTCAACCCCTGCTTTTACCCCACCCCCTCCTAACTTTCCCAAGAAAGGCAACAACTTCCTGGATAAGTCACCATCCCATAATGCCTTGTCACAATTTGTGCCAAGTTTGTTTCACTGGGCTATTCCAGTTGAAATCATACACCCCCTACGACAGACATGATCTTAATCTTCCACACAGGGGGTGTGAATTTCAGTCACCCATTCAGGTAACCCAATTCACACTCCTTGTGTGAAAGGTTAGCTGGCCCATGTTTCACAGCAGAGCTCTCATAATACCCTTCAAAACTTTGTGCCAAGTTTGTTTCAATATGCTACTAACAATTTGTAAGCAATAGCCAGACAAATTCTGTTTGCAAATTTGAAACCTTTGACAAAACCTTTTGACAAATTATTTCTCTACCCCAGCCCTTTATTCAGTCTGACACAATTCCTCCTATAAATTTGTGCCAAGTTATTTTGGAATCCAAATTGAAAACCTGAAATGGTGGCATTGGTTGGGACATACAATGTGAACATACATGTAGTGAGCAAGGCAAGAAATTTTGTAGTTCTGGAAGGCTCTTACTTCTTTATTGTTTTCCTCAGCCCTTTTACAACGTTTTATTTTATGAATGAATGAAAATCTCTTGGCTCCTCCTTTAAACCTGCCAAGAACCACTTGCGCCCCCTTTTAACCATCCAAATATTGCTTTCTCGGACTCCTCTGCCTCTTTGGCCCTACCAGAAATTGCTTTCCCCCTACAGATCAGTATTGTACAGCCCCTAATACAAATTATTTCTCTAAACCAGCCACTTGGTTCAACGAACGTGTAAAGGAGTGCATGAACTATATTATTATTGTTTCTGGTAATCCATACTTCCATAAACTATTATGATTTTGGATTAAGGGTAAAGCGTATTATAAGGAGAGAGTGGTTGGGTTTGGTTTTAGGGAAATGTTGGAAGGAAACTATCATTATATGAAGTGTAGAGAGGAAAGTCATGTTGCAGCTGCGTATCCATATTCTGTAATTATAGACATTTGAAAATACGTGTAACACTATGGACCACAATATCATCATCCTAGTGGCATAGTTCAGCAACCTCAATAAAACAATCATAGTGCAAAATTTGACCTCAAGTTGCAGAGTATGAGTTTTTGTACCCAAATTTTCAAAGGTCATTCAATGAATGTACAAATGTATTGGGGTTAAAGAATTTTGTCCTGATAGATGAGCATGTTGTGGATCCTAGTGTAAGTAATGTATCATGAAGCCAGTTTTGAGAGGGATTTTAAAAAGCCCGCTTTTCAGCACAACTTTTTTTCCTTTTTTAAAAAAACACATGCTCTGTCACTCACTGACAGGCCCATATGGAGGCCGGGTGTATTATCTACAGAAAAATTCTATTATTTTCTATGCTTTTTTTTTTTGGTAAAAAGGTCCAAATTTTGGGAAGAACGCCCACTTTTCACAAAATTGCCCCCCTCCTCAAAAAAGGTCAACTTTTTCAAAATCCTATCCCCCCAAAAAAAAATCCTGTGCATGGGCCTGCTCACAGATATGTTTACTTTTCCATTTGATCTGTCATGAAAATGTATAATTCTGAAATTTTTGAATTTTTATAGAAACTTGTCATCTGCAGTCAATACCCATCATTTACAAACTGGAAACAAAGACTAATTAAAATTCTAATGAACAAGTACTGTAAGTACATCAGTGCAAGTGTGAGTGCATCATTGCACCCATTTCCTTGATTAAAAGATGTACAGCCCAACTTGTATATTATATGAATGATTATTCAGATGATCCCAAGACAATGGGAACAATTGTATGTATACTATGCATAGTGCCATATAGTATACAAAATAAAACAGCTTATAATTATAATTAATAAATTGATTTAAAAGAAAGAAAAATATGCACATACCTGAAAAGTACAATGCATTACAAGAAGATAACAAACATATTATTCATCAGATGAGCCCAAGACAATAGGAACAATTGTATACACACATAGTAACAGATAGTATACAAAACAAATCAGCCTAATTATAATTAATTAATTGATTAAAGAAAACATGTGCATAACCTGAAAAGTACAATGCATTACAAGAAGATAATAAACATATATTCATCAGATGAGCCCAAGACAATAGGAACAATCGCATACACACATAGTAACAGATAGTATACAAAATAAATCAGCCTAATTTATATAATTAATTAATTGATTAAAGAAAAACACGTACATACCTGAAAAGTACAATGCATTACAAGAAGATAATAAACATATATTCATCAGATGAGCCCAAGACAATAGGAACAATTGTATACACACATAGTAACAGATAGTATACAAAACAAATTAGCCTAATTATAATTAATTAATTGATTAAAGAAAACATGTGCATAACCTGAAAAGTACAATGCATTACAAGAAGATAATAAACATATATTCATCAGATGAGCCCAAGACAATAGGTACAATTGTATACATACATAGTAACAGATAGTATACAAAACAAATCAGCCTAATTTATAAAATTAATTAATTGATAAAAAGAAAAACATGTACATACCTGAAAAGTACAATGCATTACAAGAAGATAACAAACATATTATTCATCAGATGAGCCCAAGACAATGGAAACAATTGTATACACACATAGTAACAGATAGTATACAAAACAAATCAGCCTAATTATAATTAATTAATTGATTAAAGAAAACATGTGCATAACCTGAAAAGTACAATGCATTACAAGAAGATAACAAACATACCAAGAACCAAGGATAAGAAACCCCTAAACCAATTCCTCCTTC
This sequence comes from Amphiura filiformis, assembly GCF_039555335.1. Taxonomy (NCBI): domain Eukaryota; kingdom Metazoa; phylum Echinodermata; class Ophiuroidea; order Amphilepidida; family Amphiuridae; genus Amphiura; species Amphiura filiformis. The sequence goes on from NC_092629.1 coordinate 35,514,791, forward strand.
CAGATAATGTACACCACTTTTACCATTTCAATCAAAATGAATTGTTGGGTAAAAAATACAATTTCCGCATATATATGACCTCAATCAGGTGATGCAGATGACAGGATACCGGTATCCATCTAAAACATCTGCAATCTAAGTATTGTGCAGTCTGATTATGGTACTCCACATAAGATACTTCCCATAATGCATTTCTTCCATTTCAATTCTCTGTACTGATTTGCTATCTAGTGCAGCATGGGTCGATAAACATGACAGTGACAAAAGGGACCACAATCCAGGCCTTGCAAAATACTAGTATGTTTCTTGACTATCAACCAATGTTTAGCCAGTCTATTCTCAAGATGAAAACAAAGGGAACCTGTACAAATTAATATGAGTGTCGTTTGATGTAATGAGGTGATGCGTCATGTTGCAAAGGATTTTGGGAAGGGTAACATCTTCTCTGATGGTACTCTATTGCACTACACAACTAAGCTGACTATATCCTGTAATATTCTAATGGACTTTGTACATAATTAGAATCACTTTATCTATGAGTAATACACTCATATATGTTTGTATTTACACTGGTATAAATATCATTAACCATATTAATTTTATTTTCTGTTTTAGAACTCGTTTTAGAAGGCCCTTTTTTTGAACCAGCATACATACATACAAACAAACAAGCAAACAAAGAAACAAACAAATTTAGTGTACATGTTTGGTATCCATTGAATTTCCAAATCCATGGCTATTATATAAACATTTCTTACTGCGAAGACAGAAGCATCCACTACAATATATGAAATAAAATAATTCAAAACCATTTTTGGTGCAACTGTAGACCTGTACCAGCAAAATCTTTTTTACAATCACCATAAAAATGAAACTATTACTAAAACACAATTTCAACTTGTCCATTTCTGGATTGTATTTTTAAAGCATATTTTATCATTTTTAGAATTTGTAAAATCTTATCAGTGACTTTATAATTATGTAATATTTTAAAGTAAACAAGTGCCCCAAAATGACAAGTGATCTGGGAATTTGGAAGTTGGAACAGCATCTGAGCTAGCTGTGTCTGTGGTAATTTGTAATGGGTTTTACTTGTTCCCATGTGCATGTTTTGTTCTTTCCTGGGGTAGGGGTAGGGAGGAAGAATAGTGAAAACTTTAGTTTTGGCTTCATATTAGTCATAACTCAAGAACTGCAATACACATGGAATTTATTTAAATGAGACCAGTGGCTTTCTTGACTCATTTCCTCTGACACAAGTCATTTAGACTAATTATCATAATGGACTTTGTAATAATATAAATCATATTGCTACATGTACGTATGGGGGTGAAGAATGAACAAATAAAGCATGTTGACATTACAGCTTGATTCAATTAAATAGGTCTAATTACAACTGAACACACAAATATATATATCTTTATGTCATACTTAATTTTGATTTGATTGTAGCCTACTATCGTCCAAGTGTCACATTGCTACGAGGGGGTATCCAAAAGTTTTTGACATCACCAAGAAGTGAAGGAGCTACATCGATGAAATTTTGTCAGTGTAATTACTGGTCCTTATGTATAATATGGTCCAAAAATGGTCTCATAAGTATGTTTACTTTCTTTACAGGTGGCGCTAGATGGCCAGTAGGCGCATAACCTTTTCATGATAAGATCCTCCACTTTCTTGAATTTCTTCACTGTGGCCGCATCATCCGAAAGTGATGGACACCCACTTCTTGGCTCATCTGTGAGGGACATGTGGCCAGTTTGGAAATTCCTTTTTCAAAAAGCAACAGTACCATATGATGGGCAATCATCACCATAGATAGCTTTCATTTCATCATAGATTTTCTGAGCATTGTAGGCCTAACGCTTCAAATGCAGGAACTTAATCACGCTGCATGCCTCAATTTTCACCATTTTAAAGGTTATGCGCCTACTGCCCATCTAGCGCCACCTGTAAAGAAAGTAAACATACTCATGAGACCATTTTTGGACCATAATGTCCATAAGGACCAGTAATTACACTGACAAAATTTCATCGATATAGCTCCTTCGCTTCTGGGTGATGTCAAAAACTTTTGGATACCCCCTCGTATGTCCGGGAGGGAGGTCTCAACTTTGGTTTGGGTGGGGGTGTGTGACTCCAAAAAATACCCGACTTTAAATCAAATTTAACAAAAACAAGACATGAAATTGTACCAAATTTGGACAATTTGGCAAATCTTACTAAAAAGCGATAACAAATTTGACTTTTTCAAATAAAATTTTGAAACCCCCCCCTTTGTTAAACGAAATTTTCATGAAATTGAGGACCATCAATATTTAAACCAAAATAGCTACAAGTATGCGTACATGTGTCATTGTCTTATTTACAGTGGCGGCGCCAGGAATTTTTTTAATTTGCAAATTTTCGTAATTTTGGATTTTTTCTGGGGGGAAACAGGGGGGGGGGGGGCAAGAGTTCTGACTGGAGGACATTTGCCCCCCCATGGCGCCGCCGCCACTGCTTATTTATATGTCCCTGAGATGCATGAATTTCTGCTGAATAATACATGTAATACTATCAGCGAGCTATAACACACACATTATAAGCGCTGGAATGACTCAAAATTAAAAGGGGACAATGATCTCAGTAAAAACTACATTTAAATAACCTATTATTACAAATTGTATAAATTGAATTCTTCCACCCATAGGCATATGTTCCACCTCAATCCAGCTCCCATCACAGAATTTCCAGGATCTGCGCAGTGCTACTGATCCAAAAATGGGAGATCTTTGTGATGTTTATTATTCTTTTTCATTCATTTTCAATCCTTTTACCATACAACATTCAACCATTATCCTTTATGACTACGAAACTGACATTTTACGTTTAAATGTGCATGTATTTAAGTTCTTTGAGTTTGCGCAAAATGTTGAGTTCATCTGAGCTTTCTCCAATGACTAACTATGTTTAACATACATGTCATCTGCAAATGAAGATGATTAACTTTCCCACATTGGTATTCCATGTAAGGTAATCAAGACATAGCTGTGGAGTACAGATTCCAGAAGCTTACAAGTTAATGGCAACCATACACATTACAAGTCTTTAAAAGCAAAGATCCTAAAATATTGTATCTGATCACAACACATTGGAAGCTGTGATGATGCCTGACTTTCCCATCTTTCCAACTTCTGATGCCTCTAGCATCAATCTATAAATAAAGACATCATCCCTGCAACTGATACAATCTAAGCATCAAGTACATCCTATCCTCATCATTTACCTTATTTAGGCCCCTGGGCGTGATATATCAAACTCTCACCCAACCCTACCAACTCGGAAATCTTTAATCCAAGCTGGAAAAATTGAAAGGACTTAATGCACAAATCAATTGTAGTCCCGGCCCCCCCAGGGGCCTGGCAATAGCGGGTCCGAGCCGACTTGGCCGGGATGTAACAGCTCAATGTGTCCCAGCAGTGCGGGGACATAGTGGGGGAGTGTACGGGGATGTAATGCCTCTCAAACAGGCCAGGATCTACCCAGGGAGTGTACCCGGGACGTATTTAGAAGAGTACTCACAACTGTGCCGGGTCGTATGCGGGGGAAACACTTCGAACATGGTGCCCGGGGCTAGGGGCGGGGACTTCGCCGGGATGTACCCTGGGATGTACACAGAAATAGTGCCCCGCCCTGCGGGGACTAAGCCGGGACTGTAACATGTTTGTAACAGTTTCCAAAATTACATCCCCGGGGGACGTGACTACAATTGATTTGTGCATAAGTCCGATTCAGACTCCACATCGGAACATTGTGTGATGTTGCGAAGCTTTTTTAAACAACAGCATCACGCGATGATATGTACTTCAATGATATTCGCAATCGCGAAGAAAGTCTTGCTGTCCTGTTTCATTCTGACATAGTAAATGCCGACCTTGATTTTCCAACAGTCAAATTACAAGCTTGCATGGCCACAATATCGCAAGAGAGAGTGGAAAAGTTCAAAATTCAACTCTAATCGCTGATGAATATTCCACCACCCAATGAGAATTTTCAATGCCACGCTCATAAAAACCTAGCTCAGATTCTGCACAGCATTTACACATGCGTACAATGGCGCAACAGCACTATTAAAAAACATCACTACCAAAATCAAGGTAAAACAGGGTAGAGAAATAAATTTTCCAGGAAACTGAGCAAATCTTAGAATTGGCCCACCTGTACAATACTTGATACGATACCTTGTGACCATGCAAGACAATTGCATTGACAGCACATTGACAACACCCAAACCCAACAAGAAACAATAGATAAACATAATAATCAAGTTCCTCCGAAAAACTACTGGGTACGTAATTTGATTTAGCTAGGTAACTCTGTGTCTTCCTACATGTAATTTGGTGAAAAGTTTGTCTCACAGACAAATTTTCATGACCATATTTGGAATCAACATGAAAAATGCATTAAAATGAGTACAAACATTTTAGCCTAGTATTGGTTCAGTGGTTCTTAAGATAGCTCTTGATATTTTGAGAAAATATCACAAAACTTTGACTTTTTATGTTGAAGCCTATGGCTAGGACGCAGAGCATTAACTTAGGGGTACACGATGTATTGTATCCATTCGCAAGATGCTGTGAACTACCAAATCGCAACAGTTTAAAATAGTTGCTAACCTTAAGTCAAATGATAACTAAAATGGGGTAGGATCCACGTCATCAGAACATTACTACATGTATTACAGCATTCAGTAAACATTGTGCAGAAACAATCTTACAATTCTTACCTCAAAACGTGTTAACTTCCAAAACTATTTTTCACAATCAAATAACTTCACAATAAATCCTATATAAAATCCAAGTTCAGAAGTGTAGAAGAAAATCAAAACTTGCCATCATGTTTTGCATGTCTTAATCAATAGAGATGCAACATGATCAACATACAATATATGATCTCTACGTGCTAGAGGTCCAATGCATGTATACATGTGTATGCCCTGTGTTTGGTCCGTCATTCATTCCGGTGGTGACATCACTACCAATCATTTCCTGAGTTCCCATAAGTTCATGTCCTCACACAAGTTTTAGAACAAATTTATGTCCGATACGTGGCTCTCTCCAGGGCTGGCCTGATTCACTAAGTACTTCCAGTAATTAATTGGCATTGTGATCCAGACATATGATACATGAACTTTACGGACTAAGGGCTTGTCATTGGTCAGATTCAGTGTTAACTCCCAGGTTCCTTAAAAAAAAGTTTAGGGAATATGTAAAGTTCTTCCCTTTTTAAACACACTTTTAAAAACACAATTTGGGTCCTTCATGCATTGCTTCATATTTTGGCACTAATTTTCTTTTTAAAACAATCATGCAAAAGACGAATTGGGAAACGTCTACACCTTTATCATGACAGTTCCTCATTTGCTCGCCCTATTCCTTTTTAAAGGAATTTTTATAAAACACAAGGCTAACTTTAGTTCACATACCTTTTTGGGGGAAACTTTTCTGCAAAATTTCCATTTTCTGCAAAATGTATATACCATCTTGTCAATAATAGAAAATCTTACATGTATACATACATGTATATACAGAATGAGTGTTAAAGGGGCACTTTGTGACCCATAGTTGAGCTATCACATTCACAGCACAGGCTCTGTGACTGGACTCTGATAGCTTCTGATAACTCTTGCTTCTGATCATGGAAGTAATCATTACTTCCATGTTCTGATAGTGATTCTACTGATACCTGTATGATGATCTATGATATTCTAACAATAGTAGTAGTACACCCTTGAAAATGTTGATAGGGAGTAGGGACCATGGAATGTTTAGACGTAAGACCATGGCCATTCAAACCCTTCAAAAACTTTTAGCTTAAACTTCCAAATCTGTCAGGGAAAAAAAATCAAATTTGATATCTGATCAAGACTAGACTGTATCCAGCTTTGGCTACTGTGCATGTACCTTAAACATACATGTATGTACAAATGTACTACGCAGTATTTAAATTCCACTTCCTGCTTTTACAGCATTCAAAGAAAATAATCAAGTCATGCCATTACAGAGAAGATATCTTACAATTCCCATAATGCATTTCTTCCATCTTCCATTTCAATTTTCTGTACTGATTTGCTCGTGCAACGAGGGTCGATAGTATTGAAATGTGCCTCAACGAACAGAGCACATCCAGATCTTGCAAAATATGTTTATTTCTTGACTATCGACACAACCAGTAGTATATTCTCAACATGAAAACAGGGGCAACTTATACAAAGTAATGGCAGTGTCATTTGATGAAATAAGGTGATAGGCCTATATCATGTTGCAAAGGACTCTGGGAAGGGTGTCATTATATGTGACACAATCTGATCCATTAAGACCAAAGTCGGACATTTTGAAAAGCAAGTTACTACTGTTCAAATTACCCTCCCTAACATATACACTTGGTTGCAATTTTAGGAACATATCAATTTTCTGATGTTTTGCATTGTATGTTGCTGTATCCAATGGCGTAAGCTGTACATGTAGGAGGAGCTGTACATGTAGGGGTGGGCAGAAAATTTTCAGGGATAAAATGGGGATGGCAAAGAGTAAAGTCAGGGACTGCCTTTTGAGGAGAGCCAGAGCAATCGCTCTCTACTGCTCTCCTTAAATCTGATATAGGAGAGTGATTTTTAGCTCTTCTTAGTTGACCATTGTCTTCTTACATTTTGTTGCAAATGCTGTAAATAGCTCTCCTTGAAGGTTCCAGAAGAGTTATTTAATGCTCACCTACAAATTCCAAAAGACAGTCCCTGTAAAGTGTCATTAAAATGACTGAAAATGGGACAAAATATAACAAATGGGGACGAAAATTTGACTTTGCTCCTCCACAGTACTAAAACTTAGGCTGGCTGCACCAACAGATATATGCTACAGCCGTGTCTATCTCAACTTTGTTATTTCTAACTTTGGTTGGATTCTATCAGATCATGTGACTTTACATGATGTGACTTTATCATGATTTGAAGCAGGTGATGTTTTTCTTCTTTCTCTTAATTATCGGAAGCAACCTTTACTGGGAGAACGCGTTGTCATAGCGACATTCAAATGACAAATCATTGAATAGAAGATGCAACATTACACAGTCAGCATTATACATGGTCAGGTAAATCTTAACAGGAGTTATTCAACAAATATATTGCATACATTTAATTTTTAAATTAAAAAAATGGTTGGGAGCCAAGTCAGCCAACATTTGTTTTAACTCAAAATAATTTGCTATGACTATGAGTCAACATTTTAGGGTTTCTTGTTTAATATTAGGGAGCATTACAGGTACAGTGGACTAACTTAGGGGGTGTCTTGAAAAATTTGGCCATGCCCCTTCCCCGGGGGTCACTCCCATTGTGGCCTGTACACCATCCGCGATAATCAACTTTTGAAAAGCACCCTAAACAAGGATTTAACCCTTGGCTAAAACGACACCCTAAACAGGGATTTCATTCCTAACATCAAATTTCATACCCTAAATTTCATTTCCAGATTTAGAAATTGCAATTTTGCTACCCTTTTTCCAATTTTTCATGTTTTTGACACCCTAAATGCGATCGCTACAGATCGTGCCTACCCAATTGAAATCCACCCTTTTTTACGCGTTTTCATTATCGCGGATGGTGTACAGGCCACAATGGGAGTGACCCCCCCGGGCCCTTCCCTTGCTACTACTAGAGAGATCTTCATACACAGTTACACTGTACATGTACTAAATATGTACATAAATGCATACTGCTGTCAAGAAGTTAACTATTGGTGGGCTATTCCAGTTGAAATCCATACACCCCATATGGAACACATGACCTTAAATCTCTCACACAGGGGTAGTATCTATATCAAATGGAGTCATCCATTTTATAGGTAAACCCATTTGTAATGAAATTCACACTCCATGTGTGGAAGATTAAGGTCATGTCTTCCATACCCTTCCATAAGGGGTGTATGGCATTCAACTGGAATAGCCCATTATACCCCTCTATTTACAAGATTAGCACCTGATAAAAAGATGCACAAGTAGATGTGTAAATAAGACGAACAAACCTATAATTCCTTAGACAAACATTATTTGTTATTACTTCCTTGATAATTATGTCACCCAGACAAGAAAAAGGCGGGAAATCACAGTACTATTGCTATATGCACATAATTTACATTTTGTTCAATGCTTTTTGCATAAATTTTGAAGATTGGGCTCTTTTATGGTATTTCCCAGAAAAATCTAACCCTTTGACAAAAATGTTTTTATTTAGCATCTGCCCCTGAAAGACCAGGCTGAAAGATCCCATTTTTTGGAATTTAACCTCAAAGGAATCCAACGTAGCATAATATGCCCACGAATTTTTACCTTCTAAAGACACACCGTTTTTCACACAAATTTTCTCCCCTCCCAATTGCTAAAGACCCCCATGTTGATAAATGCAGCTGCACATGTCACCATGGTCACATGATTTTTGGAGTGACCCCCCTCCCGCCCCCCTCCCCTCCGATTGAAATCTCTTTGATACATGGATGTGCTCTAGACAGGGGTTGATTTAGAAAATAAAAGTTACATTCACCACTTCAGTTTTTCTTGAATATGGGCTGAATATCACAAAATTCTGAATGCGGAGGCAAAATTTTACATGCACACGCACAGAACCAATGTAAATTGAACCCTGGCTCTATACTAAAGCATTAATGATAACATTACAAGTGATGAAAACAATGATGGACTAAATGACTGATTATTAAACGGATGAGTTTAAAACTTGACATCATGTCTTTCATCATCATCAGATGCAAATAACAAAATGGGGCATCAAAAGGTTACAATCATTCAGTGCAAAGACAGTCTCAGACCCAGTTCACATTAGAACATTTCTTCCTTCAATGATATATAAATCTTGATTAACTAATTTTAAGTGTATGTGCACATTGCGCTGAACGAAGATCGAACAAAAACATTGCACTGTAGGGCCTACACATCTTACAAAAATTAACAAAGATAAAAGGAGTTGTAAATGTGTTAGCACAGTTTAAAAGTAAATAACATCACATTTTTGCCTTTATCGCAATTTCAAATTTGCTGCCTTTGGCCTCCATGAACCAGATTGTGTCACATAAATTGCAAATAGCATGCAATATATCTGGCATTAAATCCTGGCTTAAGAGAAGTTCACCAGAGCAGTTCTTCTGGGGTGAACCTAACCAAACCTGCCTGGTTATCAAATTAATCAATGACAAGGTTATCTCTGAATTTGACAGGTGCTGATTGATGCAATAACATTATAACATCAATTAGCAACTGTCAAATTCAGAGATAACCTTGTCACTGATTAATTTGATAACCAGGCAGGTTTGGTTCACCCCAGAAGAACTGCTCTGGTGGGGCTTTCTCTTTAAGCACATTGTTTGAGCCTGGTCCCATCAGGACCCAAGCATGTCTCCACAAGGGGCGACCATAAAAACCAGAGAAACAAACAAACATAGCTGATGTAGATCTACACTGTGCTATTCACCACATCCTGAACAAGTATCTAACAGTAACAGTACCAGTTTTTCATACATTACAGTAGGGTCGGTTATAGAGGGGTAAAAAAGGGTGATGTGCCAGATTCCTTAGGGCTCAAGCTTATTTGATGCAGGATGATCTCTTGAGCATTTTGACACCTTTTTACTGAAATCGGCCAAAAATGAGAAGGTGCCTGCCAAAAACTTATTCGGACAGGGGGTCTGAGGGAGGGGGTCTGAAAATTGTCATTTTCATCAAAATACTATTCTATGCCTTATTCTATTGATATTGGTGTTGTTTTGTATGTTATTGGTGCCAAAGATCCATTTTTAAAGTTGTATAAGATTTGGAGCATCCATGTTCTCGGAAACAGCCATTTTATGTCAAAATTAGGGTTTGAGGGCGCTTTGCATTAAATTCGAATTTGCTCTTCCAATTGAAATTTTTGTTGCCATAACTATAAAAATAATCATAGGTGGAACCTCCACAAGAAATTTGGGCTTTAAGCTTTTTTTCGTTTGACCATGGCACCGTTTTTTGTAATTTCATGAATCCCTCCAATGAAATGTACACGGTATGAAAGTGCATTGACCCTGTACATTTCAATGACAGCTTCCATGAAATGTTCAAATGGGTGTTAAAGTCAAACCGTATTATGTAAAAAGTTCAAATTTCTTGATCAGGTGCCACTTATGATTATCTTCATAGCCACAACACTAAATGTTACAGTTGATAGAGCGTGTGCGTGCTAAGAGCAAAGTGCCCTCATACCCCAATTTTGACATAAAACGGTAGTTAGCAAGAATACGGATGCCCTGAATCTTATGCAACTTTCAAAAATGGATTCCTTGGCACCAATAACATATAAAACAACACCAATATCAATAGAATAGGGCATAGAATAACAATTTTGATGCAAAATGACAATTTTCAGACCCCCCTCAGACCCCCCTGTCCTTGGCCGGCACCTTCTCATTTTTTGGCCGATTTCAGTAAAAAAGGTGTCAAAATGCTCAGGAGATCATCCTGCATCAAATAAGCTTGAGCCCTAAGGAATCTGGCACATCATGGTTGTATAACCCAGTACTAATTACAGTATACACAAATGACCATGATGACAGCGCCGACTACAATGCAATATAGCAAATACTGTGAAAACACATGAACTCACCACATCTGCGCCACATATGATGAAACATAAACTCTAAACAAATCTGTAGTCCTGCTGTTTTAAAATACTCCATCAAAATAAGAAATAGTGCCTGGTATCCAAGTATCCATGCATTCATGGCCAATTTAAGCATGGTCCTAACTGATTCCCATTTCAAATCACGCATTAGTTCTGCTCGCAACGTCACGTTTACAGTCAACACCAGATTGACATTTAACCCCTTATGTCCCGCAGGTGTGAAGAAAAAAAGTTTGAAAACTTTTTATAAATTTCAAGTTGTCATTGCTTTTAGTATTTTTAAAGTCCAAACATACAGAGTATAATGTCCAGGTGGTTCTAGATATAACAAGTTAAAAAAAATGTAAATCAAATTAATCAAGCAAAATAATCTTTATCTGATTAAAAGTATAAATTGATAATAAACTTGCTATTGATTAGTTCATTTACCTGACGTCCATTATCAAACACACGCAACCGAGCGATTAATCGCTGTATTCAAAAGTCTCTATTATTACACACAATTGGACCTTGACAGTGTTATAGTCAGACACAGGTACCTCACAGTATTTATTTTGTGGTGGTTGCCAAAAACTATCTGACATGTCCATTATGCATTGATGACTCAACGAGCAGTCTATAAAATTGCAGAGCTTAATGTCAATGTTTCTGCGAAAATGTATCCATTATTTAGCCAAATTTGAAAAGACAATTTAACACCTGATTCCAGAAAAATGCAGCCTGAAAGGCGTATTTTGTGATCCTGGCATCCATTTTGTGACATTTTTCAGTAGTCTATATATCCATGAAAAAAGCTTATTCCAAAATTTCAGTTGATCCCAATTTTGTTAAAAGTTGCGAGTTATGCATGATTATGTGCATTAGACTGCTCCATAGTCCACTGTGTTGTAATTTTGTTCTGTTATAGAGCATAAATACAAATTTGATGACATTTTTGCTAAGCGAATGAATGATCTACAAGAAATATTTTTGACATAAACATAATGTAGGCAGAGGCAGATATAAAAATCTTAACTTTTTTTGTTGTGGAAAGTGGGGATGAGGGATGAGGCTGTGGATCATGAAATGCCCCTTTAAAATTCGGAATTCAACAAATATAATCATGTTTTGCCAAATGAAAAGTGGCCCTAGACATATTGGTTGGTTGGAACAAACTGGCAATAAAGTTATTTTATGTTGCATGGCATGTTTTCCAAACTGCTAAACCTTCAAACTGAAACAAAGTGTTTTCACAACTTTTTCACCTTGAATTAATGTGTCAACTTTTTTAAAGGAAACATCTATGACTTGTTGTTTACTTCAGGGTATATCACCTTCAATAGTTCAGGGTACAGCAATGACAATATTAAAATGCATGAAGACAAATATCAAAATTGTCTTATGTGCTACAATAATATGTAAAAGATGAATTGGAGCATCAATCTATTTCTAAAAGCCTGTTCAATGGCAGTCAAATCAATGGTGTAACTAGCAGGAGTCATCCTGGGGGGGCAAGCCATTTTTCAGCAATTTCCTTTTTCTAATTTATTGTCAAATCAATGGGGGGGGCACATGCCCCTATGATGCAACACCACTGGCAGGTATTATGGTGATTCAAGGATATGTACATGTATGTGATTCTTCATTCTTTTGAAACTAAAACAAACTTTTTTTCACAACTTCCTAATTAATAATTAACATATTTGTATAGTGTTATCGTTTTTATTTTAAAAATAAAAAACGAAAACACGCCCTTACTTTGTATGAAAATGTTTAGGGACGATAGAAAGAGCCTATCGGGGCACCGATGGCGCCGCACTATAGGACCAAATTTGATGTGGTGCGTAACAGAGTCTCCAGGGTACACTGCGTGCAAGACCTATGATTCTAACCGAAACAAACTTTTTTTCACAACTTTTTCACCTTGAATGACTATGTCAACTTTTAAAAGGAAACATATGACCCGCTGTTTATCCAAGTTCATTCTGACACACATCGGTTTCAATCAGCTTCAAAAGTCCAGGGAATAGCAATGACAAAAATGAAAAGCAAGAACTCTGATAAATGTGTCAACTTTGAAAAGGAAACATATTGTCACTTGTCAGCCTACTACGCTAATTTTCCCAAGTCATTTTTTTTGTAATTTTTATTTTAAAGTACAAAATGTGGTTCAAGCATGCATCAGTTATGTAAAAATCACCCTAATTATTTCGGATTTTTCCCTTTCATTTGTATCATTATCATTTGTTCTTGTGCAAATATTGGTTCATAAATATGTTTAAATGCATGTTTGAACCATATTTTGTACTTTGTTCTCAAAATTACAAAAAATGACTTCACAATTAGCGTAGTAGTAGGCTGATGACATATGACTTGCTCTAATATCAGAACGACACACATCAACTTTAATAGATCAGGGCACAGCAATGACCGGGAGCAATGACCAGGTATATTTGGTTGTCAAATTGCAGGGAAGAACAGCAGCTCATTTCTTACACACTTTTAAATAGGAATTTAGGGTTAGGGTTAAATTAGGCCAGGATCCCTGTTTTCAATTTGGACACCCTAAAATTCCGATTTTTATAATGGAGTGAATAGGAAGTGGACACCCTGATTTTGTAGAATAAGGTATTTTTGACCATTTTGGACACCCTAAAGACACCCCTCTGGCTAATGCCTTGCCATGATTTAGGGTTATTAGGGCCAGGGTTTAGGTTTAGGGTTAAAATAACCAGAAACAACTAGGAACAAGCTAGAATCTTCCCAGTGTAAAAGACTGATTGCTCAGAACAATGAAATTTACAAAGAAAGTTGAATACTACATGTATAAGTAATTGTTGGCAACATCCATATTAGCGACAAATGACTCGCTTCTCAATTTTGTTTGTCTGTGAGTGATTTTGAATTTATTTTTTACCGCAATAAAAGTCTGTTCGAGGGAAATCAAATCAGCCTGTATCACAGTTTTTGGCAATTGGTACTTTTGTGTAGTACAGGCAGGTAATAAATGAAAGTGGCAACTTTCTGAAACACTTTTTTTCACAACTTTTTCTTCTTTATATGGCAACTTTATAAAACACACTTTTTTCACAACTCTTTCACTTTGAAATAATGAATGTGACAACTTTCTGAAACAAACTTTATTTCAAACTTTTTCACCTCACACTTTCCAAAGGAAACATATGACCTGTTGTTTACTTATGCCCTACACAGTCACTTCAGCTTCAATAGTCCAGGGCACAGCAATGAAAACAATGACAAGCATGCTGACAAATTGTCTCCTGTATACATGGTATAGGGCACTGTAACAATTTGTCAAGGTGAATTGGAGCATTACTCAATTTTGTTTTTCTTGGTTCTGATACTTTTGGCAAAGCAAGTACTACATGTAGGCCTACTTCTATGCCATTGTTTTCCTACCCTTTTCCTAAGTTTTGAGTACAATTTCACTGATAATTAAACCTTCATTTCTAATGATTTTTATGGCATCTTTCTTGGTGACGAGTTTGGCTACGCTTTTGGAGTAACATTTGTGTGATTATTGATACCCTAACTTAGGAGATACTTGCGCATCGTGCCCCGGACGTAAAAAAGACCCTTTTAACTTGTTTTTTTTTTCTATGCGGGTGATATACCACTTGGTTTATTACACAATATTACACAGCCCCTAAATATTCAAGGTCTTCAGCTGTAACTAATAGTAATACACTGTACCAGCTAGGTTTCTGATTGGCTCAATATATCAAATTGTAGCCAATCAGCAGGTAGTATTCATGGGGCAAAGTATTACTTGAAAATGTCTGTGCAAAATATGTATGTGGATATACTATACAGTGTTAAATGCATTTTCTATACTAAATGCATCCCATACATAAATATTTTAGTATGCTTACTGCTAGCAAATGATGCATGTAATGGGCTATTCCAAATGAAATCCACACGCCCCCTGTGGAAGACATGACCTTTATCTCCCACACAGGGTTGTAGATTTCAAATTGAATCACCCATTCAGATAACCCCATTTGAAATTCACATTCCCTATGTGAAAGATAAAGGACATGTCTTCCATAGGGGTGATGGATCTTAACTGGAACAGCCCAACTTCCTACCGAGTAAATGGCATTGATGACAGCGCTATGTTTTTGCTGGTTGCTATTTCAATGCATTCATAAATGTATGAGAAATTAAAAATGGAACATGTCTGAAGGAGACTTTTTAAAATTAAAAGCGTTACGAAACAAGATATATCTTGGTGTGTCCACAGAGCATCTGCCAGACAGCACTCAGTATCTCACCCACACCAATGGAATATCATATGAATGAATAAGTAGGATTTGTTTTTTAATTGCAGTACAAGTGTCTTTGGAAGCAGTCGCACTCACACCCTCCCTCAAATTTGCAAAAGTATAAAGCAGTCACCAAAATCAGGTTTTTTAGGCTTTTTTGGTCAAAAAAGGTCAAAAATTTGGGAAAGATCCACTTTTCACAAAATTGCCCCCTCCCCCCCTCCTGGAAAAAGGACCACTTTTTCAAAATATGCACCCAAAAAAAAAAAAAAAGTTGAAGACACATTGCAATTTTAACTACATTCTATGCATCATAATAGCAATAAAATAAAGAGGAGAAAAACAACCTCCATGAGTAATACTGTAATTTTATAATGTTCTCATACGTACACTGTACATAGAAAATAGAATGATTGTGAAAGACCAAATTTAACCACAAACAACACTTTTCAATGGCAATATATATTTTTTAGTCACAAGACTAATTGAATTGTCACGCCCACTCATCATCACAATGTAGAGTTTTCCTATCAGTAACATATGAAGAGCTTAGTTTCAAAACCCCTTACATCCACTTGCCTATTTTTGAGAACACATCAAAAAATCATCAAAAAAATCACTGATATATGGGGGTTTTCAACAAAAGCAGTTTTTGGCAGGATGCTCATCCTACCCAAACATCATGCCATAAACTGCTTTTGTTGTAAACCCCCATATATCAGTGATTTTTTTGATGTGTTCTCAAAATTGGGCAAGTGGATGTACAGTATATTAGGGGTTTTGAAACTAAGCTCTTCAATTATACTGCAAAATTTTTTTAAACTAATGATGGCAATTGATGGATACATACAGTACCATGTACCATTTTGTAACCTATAGGCCCTAAACATGCTAAACACCTTCCATTTGGTATGGTGGTCATCAGGAAAGGAAGAGTTTCCTTTGAATTGACCAATACTTCCTTTAAGACCAGAACCAAGCAAAACACCCCTCTTGTATCTTTTATATTTGATTGCAATGTTATACAGCTTATTTATTCATTTTCAAAATGAATGTAAATGGCCGTGTGTCTTGAAGTGGTGTTCCTTTGCGTTTCGTTAGTAAATTTCTAGGATCGCGCATCATTTTCCATTGAAACATTCATAACTTCCAAATTATACATCCTATCATAGCAAAAGTAAACATTTTCTGAATGGAAAAAGTCCAATCTTTCCAAAAATGGCATCTTATTTTCAGTAGGGGTAAGTCTAAATCAGGTAAAAATCCAAATATGCATGAAAAAGTTGTCAAAAAGTAGCACCTCCTCAAAAACATGTAACATCCAAACCATAGCACCTATCTAAAAAACAACCTTATTGGTGCAAAGTAGAGGCAATAGCCCACCCAAAAATGTATACTTTGATAGGGTTACCCCTACTTGATGTACTTTTTTGATACACGGAATGACACGCTACAAAATCTTCCATCAAAATTTGAGGAAAATACAAAAATAATACTTGAATTGCTAAAAGAGCCTCTTTATACTAAAATCTTAGTGTATTCTTAAAAACATTAATACATTTGTAAAGTGCAAGCAACAACCATCCTAAAAATGTTTACTTTGATAAGGTTACACCTAAATAGGGTACTTTCTGTGGTGTGATGTCACAGTACACCAAAACATGCCGACATAAAAGACGTAAATTTTGTTCAGTTTAAAAAAATTAAAAGAACTAATCTCTTGTGTTGACTTCAAACATGTAAAAACTACAGGTATCATGGGTATTAACCACAAGTTTAACTCACTTCAGATTCTTTCTAGCAATACTTTCGGGCTCTGTTGCTTATATATACTATCTAGAGAGGTTGCATGTTTCGGGCTCTGTTGTTTTTATCCAGAGAGGTTGCGTCATCAACTAATTATATAAGCCCTACCAAATTCACCTGAATTTTTATTACTCTTGACACTCTTTATTAGCTCACATGCAGTGAGCAATTATAAAAAATATAATAATTTATAATATAAATGTGTGCATATTATTTTAAATGTCCAATTTCAAAATTCCAATATTATGAATGAGGCTGAGCAAATATTAAATTTTGGTCTGTAGCATGCATTTTTTTTTAAAATTTATTTATTTATTTATTTATTATTTAAAATTAATTAATTTTAAGATAATTAATTAATAATTAATTAAATGAATTCATTTAATGGCTATTTAATACAGGCCTGTTAAAATCAATTACAATTGATTTATGGCAGTTAAAAAAAACCCTGCAATGGTTTTCTTCAGATTTCGGTGTCCCAATATCTGTGTTAATATAAAATTAATTAATTAATTAATTATATTTAATTAATTGTAATTAATTAATTAAAATTAATCAATTAATTAAAATTAATCAATTAATTAAAATTAATTAATTAATTACAAAACAAATAGATCTTTAGTATAAAAGTAGAGATTTACAGACTTCATTCATTGTTGTAATGTAGAAAACCATGATGAACTGATGAATGCTTGTTTCTCCCATAGACTTTACATGGTGCCGTATCCCAATTTTCAGGCCGCGACAAATCTCCTGTCCGATAGCCCGGGGCAATCAATTTTTTTGTCGGGCAACTAAAACTCTGAAGAGCTGTGCCCGATCGGGCAAGACTAAATTAAAACCAATTAAAGCTTGAAGATGCAAAACAGAGTATTTCTGTCAAACCTAGCGTGTTCACGGAAGTAAAAAACAGTCAAAACCAAGTAGAAAACTTCTTGAAACGGCCCTCAAATTTTTCCGATGCTACATATCCATACCAGACATATGCTAATGAAATGACGTTAGTGACGTAGTGGTAGTAAACTATAGTTTAGCCAATTATAGAAACTGTTTCGTGCATATATAATGAGTTTTTATGACGTCAATGACATCAGCTGGCCATGTATTTGCATGTACATCGAGATTGAGACGTGTTAGTGGTTGGCAAAATACGTAAATCGCTGTGACTTTACTGACAAAGTTTCACATAAAATTTTTTCCACAACAAACAAACAGTATTGAATGCATATGAAATGTTTATTATTATAGTGGTTTCATGAATACTCATTTATGTATCAACTTAACTGAGAAAGTATCGGCTTTTCGCAAGAATGAAACTGCCGAATTCGACGTACTTACAACTACGAGTTACATGCACTGCATGATGTGACTTTGCTGACAATTGTTGCCGGAAATATGGTTAATTTTCGGGCAATTTCGGGCAACCAATTTTTGACTATTGCCTGCCCGATCGGGTAAGCTAAAAAATAAAATTTGTCGCGGCCTGCCAATTTTGCACCACCCGGCGTCTTCGTTTACTTAATTAAATCTTATTTATTTTAAATCTCAGAACATCAAATTTGGTACCAAATTAAAGAGTACATTCTAGGCCTTTAGGCAGTATCTTATTTAAAGACTTTATTCATTGTTGTAATATAGAAAAACCTTGATGAGCAGAGTGCTCATTTCTCCCATAGACTTTACATGGTGCCGTATCCCAAAATTTCCGTATCCCAATTGCACCACCCTGCGTCTTCGTTTACTTAATTACTTACAACTTTTTAATTAAAAACATCAGAATATTATGTTTGGTATCAAATTAAGGAGTACACTATAGGCTTTAAAATGAATGCAAATTTGATGGCATTAGTAAGGATTAAAGGTGCTTGCTTATTACAAATAAGTCATTTTTTTACTAAAATATGAAACAACACCACCCTATTGAGAACACCAGTTCACGACGCACGGCCAAATGTAAAGGCTTTTATCACCAATTTCCTGTACAAACAATTAATTTTGTCGTACAGCAAAACAAATGATCAACACCCAGGGATCAACAAATTTTTAAAACTGTATCGGTTGGTTTTTTTTTGGCTTTTTTTATGCCACGCTACCCTCGGCCAGGGAATTTATCTGCCTTAGTGCCTTCATCACAATGGTCACAAGTCAGTCTGTGATACTAGTGTGTGTGGGTCATTCTTTGAGCATAGACAATACATAGACATACATGTATATTGGGGTTAAGATACTACACCCTGCCCAATTTTGTGCCTATTTTTGCATTTTCTCAACAATTATAGCGCATTGGGACAAGTAAGATATGTATATTATAGGGGCAAGGACTACAACTACTGCACTGGAAATTTTATTTCAGCACAGACAACAGTTGTGGAGTTACAGTCATAAATGAGGGAAAACCAATATTTGATCAATAAATCAATAACTACATGTACTTGCTTTGAGTTGCTGAAATTTAGTTGTAGTCCTTGCCCCTAAAATATGCATCTTACTTGTCATCAATGTGCTATAATTTTTGAGAAAAATGCAAAAAATAGGTACAAAATTGGCCAGGGGTGTAGTACCCCCTTAAGGAACTGTGTCAGGACTGTAGATTTGTCATGTTTAAGATCCTAACTATCCATCCATACATGCTACAGTCCATTTGCTGCAAAAATTGGGCTCAATTACAGCAATTTGTCTAAATACATGGATAGTCACGCTTTGTTACATAAATTGTTTACTTTTGTGTGCCTGTGTTTACCATCGCCATGGCAACCCAATGTCATGGGAAATGACATAGCAAAGGGTTACAGTATGCTATGGAATTGAGGAAGGGTGGACCCAGGATGCAGGGGGGTCTAAACACAAGGGATGCGGTGCTTAAGGGTTTAAACTTGATTTTAGAGTATATGTTTTCAAGCCTGATGATTTTTGGCGTACACGTATGTTTGTAGGTACACATAGGCCTATCCTAACTTACATTACATCTTTTATGAGCCATTTTGAATTCATTGCGTTGCTGTTCATGTACTCATCAAAGCAATTTTGACATACTGGCATTCATATAATGCCATGTTCAATGGCCAAAATGGTGTTTTTTTTCACTTTGACTTTATCTTATTATTTCAGCTTAAAATGGACAGTAAGCCTTTCCTGACAGTTTTTACTTTCTGTTATTTTAACATTTCAACAACTTTTCGGGTACAAAAGTAAAATTTGATAGAAATCGCTCATAATGGCTTTTAAGTACCATACTGGCCGTGTGTCCTGAACTCGCCACCCTTAGCGTTACATGACAAATATTATGAATTTTTACACCAACCGGTTTCTAATTAGATTATCTCGACAATCATCAACCCTAAACTAGCAAAAGTATACATTTTTGGAAAGCTGAAGGCATAAGCAATTCAAATATACATTTCAACTCATTATACAGAGTGACCTGCAAGTTATACAGGGTGGAATAAAACAGATTTTGATAAAAAATGGGTCGCTCAATGCATTGCTTATTACCAACTTACAGTACTAAACTGGAAGTAAACAACATTCATTTGGTTAGAGGATATGGAGAGCCAACTGACTTTGGAAGAAACCAAAATCACACAGCTGTTTGGTAATCTCGGAATATAGGGTGTCCCAAAGTATGTTAGATTTGTTTACAATTCAACATATTTTGAACCTAAACATTTTCCCCCTAACCCATACAGAAAAAATATGTCCATATTTAGATTCCTCATCAAATTTCCCTTCAGAAAATCTATACTTTGACTATGATAGGATAAGTAATTAAAATTTTACAGTAACTTTTACCAAATCCAATTTACAGCCTTTACAGAAGCAGATTACATATGTACGCACTAAAAGTACCAATCCCATAGAGTTTGTGTGTACCACATCCCCCACCACCACATCCCCCACCACCGCCACCCTGCCCATTCTGAATTCTATGAAGCACAGTGTCAGTACGGTATTAAAAAAGTTCAAGTATTTCTTTTTACAGGGTTGAAAGTGCATTTTATTTAGCAATAAAATGAGACCACAAGCATGACAATAACTTCTTGCTTGACAGAGATATCATCATTTGTTTTGAGTCGACTTTGGCAAAATGTAACATCGCCACCTTTTTTTGGTGACGAGCTCAAGACACACAACCTACTATTGTACGGCATCAGTTCGCATAACGCAACACCCCCTCAAATATTATGCACGATGCGAATGAGTGCACAGGGCCAGGCTGCCGGCCGGAGTCCAATGCGCAGCGCTATTGTGACATCTTCAATGCATGGCACAGAATAGACATAAAAAATTGGAAGGATTTGGAATAAATGTAAGGAATCTTAATAAGTATAAGGGATCTATTTTTAAAATCCTAACAGTTTAAATCTATATCTTGATTTTACATGGAATATTTTTGCAATTAAAAATAAATGTTGACATTTGGTGTGCGCCCTGAAGAAATTTCCCCCGATGACGTAACGAAGAATAAATGCTGTCATGTATAAAAGCCAGAACATGATTGGCTGATTATCGTGTTGTGGATGGTAGAGATGATCCAATCACTGCATTGGTTAGAAACTTTTTACTAACTATTGATTAATTGGTATCGGAAATTAGTTTGTTGTAAACATGGAAGAGAGCTGGCTGTGTTTTCGCGATTGCCAGTGTTTTCTTGGACTTTTGGAGATTAAATCTTCCGCCCATGGGCAATTTATGCAATCAATGTGAAATTTATGAGAAAATGGCGAAACTGTTAACTGAAATCATTGATAAATAAAGGACACAGCATAGACACAGACACATTATTTTGGGTACCGGTACTTTTATTGAGAATTATTATTAATTTTATTTTCAATACAAACATATGTAATTTGATTGCATGCACAATTTGAGGATTGCTATACAAAACAAATAGTGCATTTGTAGCAGTTTTTGCAATGCACAAATTATGCTGGAAGGAGAACCCAGGTTGTCTGGATATCCTGCTGAAGACGCTAGTCGGACTAGTGAAAACGTTCCAGGAGGTGAGGTTATAAAATATTTAGTGTACAGTATGTAAACTGGAACACTAAACGCTAACTAGCGCTCCACGATAAACACGCACGAATGACGAACATAGCGCGGTACAGAAGAAAGCATACATGCATCTTACATTGTGTACACGCTTAGTATGCTACACGGATGCAACACGCATGTTCCAGTGTGGCCAAGAAATACTTAATTTTACTGCAGTGAGTTGCATGTTATTACCGTACGCATTTTCAGCGTACACTGCCTGTGCACGCCGAAAATGTAAATCATGTAAACAACCATGACACTAGCCCGAGGTACTCCTCCGTCAGTACGATTTCCTTTGTCCTTCTCCGTACGAAGGTTTGAGACTCCTGAGCATATATCTGGTCCAGGGTACACATGGTCGCATGTCACAAATAGGTCACCCAAAAATGGAGGATCCGTAACATGAAAACGCTTTCTTCACACTTCAAGTTTGGTTTATTCCAAAAGTATAATACCTATTGTAGAAAGTTTGGTGTCATTTTGTAGATAATTATGTTCTTTGTCAAATACAAAAACCCCAAGTCAATTGGACATATACTTTGAGATTTATACTTCAATATGTAAGATGTGTCAATGGAGGATCCAAGGGAGAGCCGGGGGGAGAGCCCCATAGGATTGTACACAAAATTGTGAAAATATGGCCAACTTTAAACCTTTGTATCTTAAAAAGTACAAGTAGCATGGACCACAAATTGCACATATATCATCCTGGATTGTAGATCTACCTCATAGTAGATCAAATGTAACAAAAGATGTAACTAATAAATTGCCTAATTAAATGCTAATTAAGAGAGTTTTCCCTATATGTTACTGTACAAAGTATGCATGTAACGCTCCAACATTTCCAAGTGGCTTATCTCTTGCCAGAGAGTCACCCTGCTTATTCAAAAGTACACATATTTTTAAGGAAATTTGATGAGGAATTCAATTATGCTATTAGTTTTAGTGCCAGAAATGGAGTTAAAAAGTTTTGATTGATAATGTCATTAAAATTGTAAAATTATTTTAAAATTTTTGACCACCCTGTATGTTTAACGCAAGGGATAGCAAACTCTTTCTTCCTAATTTGCTTGAAGGGCCCATGCAATGTCTTTCTGAATCCATATTTATTTTGAGCTACATAGCTTTCAGAAAAGAAAAATATGGGGTTCATCATGACAAGAAAGATGCTAATTTTGTTGTTGTTTCACCCTGTATATTTCTTACCCACCCTGTATTATGATGTTATACTTTGTTGATTCGGCATCCTTGTAATATAAGCTTTCCAGAAATATATACTTTTAATGGTCTAAAATGTTTTCATTAAAAGTTGTGTTTAACTTAAAGTGAATCAAAATTGGTGATTTTTTTCTCATTTTACATTATGTTACACAAAAGATGACCAGTTCATGACATGCGACCACATATAAAATACCACTTTTTCTCATAAATACCACTTCCTACCATTCCTCACGTGAAGATGAGACTTAAACAAAACATATTTGGTGCATGTTCGTAAATTTGAGCACATTTGAGGATGTAAAAGACCAGACTTGTGACTGTTACGTCGCCGTGTTTTTAATTCTTCCTATAAATAGATGCCGTCAGAGTGACGTCATCACCGCGACGTGAGTTCACTGTGCCCCGTTTTTACGTACTTACGGCATTCAATCATGGCCTAGAAGGAACAGGGGCAGGGCCATGATGTTTCGGGCTACCATGACCCCTACTCTGCCCTACTTCTTTGGCAGAAACTGTAAAGCTGAATTTATACTCGATCGCCGAGCGATTGCGATAAAACGCTTTTGGTCATGTTTTTTAAGTTGGGACCCCAAATATGGTGGTTTTGTGAGAGACAAAATTTCTCACTTCAGATGGTGATATTTTTCTAGTGATACATCACAGAGACCTGGTTTTGGTCTTATTTTGTAAGCAATTTAGTAGGCTAAAAGAATCAGAAGAGAAAACTAAAACAATTCACTTTGACTAATTAGTAAAGCTCGTTAAGTGGAATTAGGCAGGGGTGGTTGTGGTGGAGGAGCAGGTGGTGGCGGAGCAGGAGAGACGAGCAGGATGATGTTTTGATGTTTGATTTTACAATGAAACAGTATAGTCCTACATCACAGAGACCTGGTTTTGGTCTTATTTTTTAATTTTTTTAGCAGGCTAAAAGAATCAGAGGAAAAAAACTAGAACAATTCACTTTGACATTAGTAAAGCTCGTTAAGTGGAATTAGGCAGGGGTGGCGGACCAGGATGTGGCGGAGCAGGAGAGACGAGCAGGATGATGTTTGAATGTTTGATTTTACAATGAACAGTATATATTGGTATGATTAGCCTAAAGTGGCACACTAAAACATTGTTCAATGAGTAAATAATATTTTGGAAGTATTTATAATTAAATCAAATTAATTAATGGAATCATTAAATAAATTAATTAAACCACCGCAGCATACAGATACTACGGAAATGAAATGGTGTACCGTAATTAGCAAAAGTAATAAATAATACATTTTAAAAAAATATACAAGTAAATGTATCACTGAGGTAAAAGAATAAAAACATTTAAATTACCTAATTAGCTTGATTAGTGAATCAAAAATACAGGTACAATGTCTAGTGATCCATAAGAACTCTTAATTCCTTCTTACAATGTAGCATTATGCATTAAAAACCAACAGAAATTAAAAAAAAAAACTTAAGGTTGGTAACAATACCAGAACAAAATGTTATTTGGAACACCCTACATGTATATGGTGCTCCCTGTATTATTCTTGGTTTGACAAGAAGCTCGCAAAATTCTTGTCATAGTACATGTACTGCACTGAATTTAACTTTTATATGGGTAGACCATTACAGGACTATAAACACTATTAGTGTTGAAGTGCATAGCCGAAGTGTACAAGATTACACTGTATGGATCACCCTGTATACAATACACATGTATGATGTATGATATGTTTATTTTAGGTATAAAACTTTATCTTTAGTAGCCAACTTAGTAGTTCAACTTACAACATTGTTAGTGTTACACATTTCAACTTTTTTTTAATTTGGTGGTTCACACAATTTAAGTTTGAAATTCTGCATTCTAACTATACGGTAACAATACAACATATGTTGTTTGGGCCACCCTGTAAGTGAGATTTCTTGTTTAATATGAAAAGTATACGGTTGCTGTGAATCTGAATATATGCATAAAGCTTCATCCAAATGATTTTCTGCCAATCTTTACTTAGTAATATTCAAAATCAAAGAATTGTTAATTTGACCATGATTTTTCATGTAAATTATCGACACATTTTTGACCGCCCTGTATCTACGCAATCAAAGTACTTGACCGATAAAAGTTCCATATGACTGGGTGGGCAATTGAGTTAGATGTTTAAACATGTGTCAAAACTTTACATTATCAATGTATGTTCAGGGGTGACCCCCATAACTGAATTAATATTTTTGTCCTAATTTTTTTGTTACACCCTGTATATTATATGAGTCACCCTGTATAATGACTCCCATTGTATCATTTTGAAATCGCTTGAGTATATGCTCTCAGAATATATATACTTTTATAGGGTTCTCATGTAAACTTATTGAGTTATAGCACCAAACCTGTAAAAGCATGTGATTTGCTTGAAAAATGCACACGCCACATAATTGGTACCCAGTATAAAAAACATGACCTTTTGAAAAGCGATTTGCAATCGCTGAATTTTCTTGATGCATCGCTCAATCGCTTTTGCATTTACACTTATCACGGCAATAGCGATTGCAGGCGACAATTAAAATATTCTAAATGCTACAAAATACATTTTAAAACATCAGTTGCTGTCAATAATTATTGCTTGCCTTTGAATAAGCCCAATCGGCATTGGAAGTTTGCAATGCATTGTGGGACAGTTTTTGCAGTTTTAGGACACTTTGTCCTTTGACCTATCGGGAAAATTGCTGTAATTATTAATAATTTATTTATTATTGTCATAATGTTATCATTAAAAATATTTAAATAATTAATTCATTTAATAATAATGTTTTTTAAGTTTTTTTTTATTCTAGTAACACGTTTTAAATTATATTTTGTACGCACAAAACCCGAATTTTTCTGAATTTTCCAGATAGGTCAAAGGGCAAAGACGTGTCCTAAAAAAACCGGAAGTTACAATAGCGATTTGGCTTATTAATTCATCACCAAAAATTAATAATCGAGAAAGGTAAATTTATTAGCAAAATAATAGATCCAGATTAGGCCTGGCATTTTCGGGTAATTTTGTACCCGGGTAAACGGGGAATTTTACGGGAGGGAAAAAGAATAAAAAAATTTTAAAAAATAAAAAAAATTTTTTTTTTTTTTTTTTAAGTTTTTATTTTTTCGGTTTTGTAGTGTCTCTGGACCTAGACCTAAATGCCAGGATCATTCATGGTTGACCTAAAAAAAAAAAAAAAAAAAAAAAAAAAAAAATTTCAAGATATTTTGTTATTTTTTATATGAAAATTGATAATTTGTATTCATGTCATAGTCTATTAATGATTTCAAAATGTATCTAGGTCCAGGGACACTACAAAACCGAAAAAATAAAAACTTAAAAAAAAAAAAAAAAAAAATTTTTTTTTTTTTTTTTTAATTCGGGTAGGGTAGGACTACCAATTATCGGACACGCAATTTGCTCAATATTTAAAAAAATGAAGAATATTTTCCCAACCATAGACCATCCACGTAATGACCAAAGACAGCCCTAAATGTAACATAAAATTTGAATTGATGAGACAAGCCATTATAGATATATGGATTGAAAACCACATTGAGGCATCTTGCCAGTTATCGGACGCCTATGCCAGTTATCGGACACTACGCAGCCAGTTACCGGACACCCGCAAAAATAATGGCACACATCTATTTTTCAACTCAACTCAAATGCATTAAGTTTGTGTCTATTCCTTCACATTATTATTAATGACTTTGGGTTATATTTGGACACAGTCACTCTCATTTGGCAGAATTCCTCGATTTGAGAGTACCGTACTCTCAAACGAGCTATTTTATGGATTTGAGACTCTCATATTGGACAATTCTTCGATCTGTGAGTACTCTCAAATGAGGGTTTTCCTGGATTTGAGAGACTCTCAAACTGGACATTTCATCGATTTGAGTGCTCTCAAAGCAACTCTCAGATCGAGGAATTCCTTTGCTCACATAACTCCAGAGGGCGTCCGGTAATTGGGCATGCACAGATTTTACAAGCCAATTATCGGACACTTCATTCAGCCGGCAGCGTTGTTAGCAACCGGTCGTATCAGATGTTGCTGCAGAAACTACACTGTTTTACCAACACAATAATGAAAATATATCAGTTTTAGTAAATTATGAAAAGCTCAAGACCATTACAAAGTTTTCACGCCAAATTACGCTACCTCATAAGTAACATGTTTTTAATAATAAAGAGGCGTACTCATCCCATTCATGTTCGTATTTGCGAAATAATAATAAACGGAACCAGCTGCAAGGCAGCCATTTAAATGCAGCAAGTATCCGTTCTTTCATTTGATGCGATATAAATTCACGTTGACTTGAAGAAACGACTCCACATGGTCCAAACCACGTAATCGTCCGGTAACTGGCATTGTCCGATAATTGGTAGTCCTACCCTACCCGGGGAGGGTATTTCCTACCCGGGTAATGTAATCTCGGGCGGTACCCGTTTACCCGACCGAAAATGCCAGCCTTAATCCAGATGGTTGTTTATGATTGGTTAACGCATTCACGTGTCAAGCGATATCGCTGCCAGGAAGTTGAGATTTCTTCAACTTGCAAAAGCGACGTCGTTTTTGCCTCGGCGATTTGAATCGATTGATCGGCTTGACGCTCTGGAAATCATCCGAAATGTAAGTAAACATTGTCATTGAGCATGCGTGAAAATCGCTTTTCTGCAAAAGCGATCGAGTATAAATTCAGCTTAACTTGTAGGTCGTTCATGATTTTATACATCATGGTCATGATGGTCAGTCTGTTGGTTGTGTGTAAGCTTACTGTCATGCTGTTATCCGTACATAGGGTATATTGCTGATCCATTAATTATCCTTTTCTGGTGCATTGTGGGATAGAAAAGGGAGCAAATTAGCGATCGATTTGCCCCCTTTTCAATCCCACAATGCACCAGAAAAGGATAATTAATGGATCAGCAATATACCCTATGCGTATGCCATAGCACACTGTCACTGCACATTCATGCATTACATGATTAAACTTACCATAAACGACAGCTCCAAATCAGCAAACTAGCGACATAGTGACACTTCTTTGCGTGTATATTCCAAGTATCCAAGCACGGAGAACTCGTGTAGATTCTTAAATATTGGCAGCGGTCACTCAAATCAAATCCTCAAGATCTATGTTCTTGCAAAAACACCGGGGTAATCGCTGATTTCCAACCGCCGGAGCGACTTATGAATAATTAATTAAATGACGTTTACACAAGCGTTCTAGGTATTCTGTGCAGTATTAAAATACCGAGATACACGTACACCAGTACATACAGTGTGCATGAACTACCACATGGCACGGGCAATTGTTTATTTGATTGTTTAATGGTCTGTTATTACTTATTAATTATTTTAATTATTTGTTTATATTTGGTTTGTTTATTTGTTTGATTCTTGTTTACTTGTTTGTTTATTTTTTATAACTTTGTTGACTTGTTTGTTTCAACGTTTCTTTATTTATTTGTTTAAAATTTGTATATTTATTGGTTTGTTTGTTAGCCTAATTAGTTTGTTTATAAGTTTGTTAATTTGTTTATTTATTTGTTTATTTTTTGTTAATCATATTGTTTATTTATTTGTTTATAAGTTTGTTAATTTATTGGTTTGTTTGTTTAAAAGTTTATTTGTTTATAAGTTTATTTGTTTGTTAATAAGTTTGTTGTTAATTTGTTTGTTGTTAATTATATTGTTTATTTGTTTGTTTATAAGTTTGTTTATTTGTTTGTTATTTTATATTATTTTGTTTATTTGTTTATTTTTGTGTATGTTGACTTGTTTGTTTATTTTTTAAAGTTTATTGACTTGTTTATTGAAACGTTTCTTTACTTATTTGTTTATAAGTTTGTTTATTTATTTGTTTGTTAATTAGTTTGTTTATAAGTTTGTTAATTTGTTTATTTTTTGTTAATCATATTGTTTATTTGTTTACCTTTTTGTTAATTATATTGTTTATTTATTTGTTTGTTAATTATTTTACTCACTCAATCACTCACTCACTTTTTATAATTTTGTTTATTGGTTTATTATTTTATGTTAATTATTATGTTTATCTTTTATAAGTTTGTTAAATGTTTATTTATTTGTTTATTTTTTGTTAATCATGTTGTTTGTTTGTTTGAAAGTTTGTTAATTTATTTGTTTGTTTGCTTGTTTGTTTATCTTTAGTTAATGGCTTTGTTTATTTTTCTGTATTTTGTTTATAATTTGTTATTTTTTGTCTACTTGTGTTTTTTTTGGATAAGTTTGTTTACTTGTTTGTTTAAACACGATTTTATTAATTTGTTTATAAGTTTGTTTATTTGTTTGTTAATTAGTTTGTTTATGAGTTTGTTAATTTGTTTATTTATTTGTTTATTTTTTGTTAAGGCAAAATAAAAAAATAAACATGTTTCACGTCCCCTCCCGCTTCCTTTTTTGAGGTTTCCTCAAATATATTTTTATTTTTTGAAATTCAGTTATAACTTTTCAAAAAATATGTCTAGGAAGTTGGAATGCTTTCTATAGCCTTGTTAAGATACAAGAAACATTTTAGGAAGGTTTTGTGATCATAGGAGGGGGTGTAACTCTCAGAACAACAAATAAAAAAGGGCCTCCTTCTTTTTCCAGGCATTATTGTATACGCTAAAACAGCTCTAAGTATGGGTATTTACACCAATTTTGCGATAAAAAATAGAAAATAAAAAGCCGCCTCCTCCTCCTTTTTTTCGAAAACCCGGACGTGAAACATGTTTTATTTTTTACTTGGCCTAATAATGTTTACTTTTTTTATAAGTGTGTTTGTTTGTTTGCTTGTATGTTTGTTTTGTTAATGACTTTGTTTATTTGTTTGTATTTTGTTTTTTTATAAGTTTGTTTAGATGTTGTTTGCAAGTTTATTGCTCATTTGTTTATTTATTTATTTATTTATTTTTGTTAATTATATTGTTGATTTGTTTGTTTATTTGTTTGTTATATTATGTTAATTATTTTGTTTATTTGTTTTTTTTATAACTTTGTTAATTTGTTTGTTTATTTGTTTATTTTTTGTTAATCATATTGTTTGTTTGTTTGTTTATAAGCTTGTTGTTAATTTGTTTGTTTATTTGTTTATCTTTTTGTTAATTAAATTATTTATTTGTTTCTTTATAAGTTTGTTTATTTGTTTGTTATTTTATGTTAATTACTTTGTTTATCTGTTTATTTTTTATAAGTAAAGCTTGTTTATTTGTTAATTTGTTTATTTATTTATTCCTTTATAGTTACTTTGGAGTGGTGTAAATCGTTTTTATTTAATAAATTAATTGATAACGGTTGCTTGCTTGCTTATTTATGTAGGGGCTGTGCAGTAATTATGGGCCCGCCCCCGCCCGGAGGGTAAAATTTCCAAACGGCTCGCCATAAATTGCCCCCCCCCTCGGCCTGCCAAAATCGCTTGTCCCCCCCGGCCCCTCCTCTCGGCCCGCCAAAAATATTTGCCCCCCCTTGTACATGCCAAATTTTGGGATCCCAATTTGCTAACCTAAAATGGTCTATATACATGTTGCGAGCACAGCGAGTAGGAAAATTTGCATATTTAAGCGTTTCCGTACGGTTTTCCTAAGCCTTTTTAGAGCGTTTTATATCCGAAAGGCACCCCAAGAATGTGTGCCAAAAATCGCATGCCCCCCCTCTTGGCTTGTCAAAAATTGCTTGCCCCCCCCTTTTGGCTCGCCAAAAATATCTTACCCTCCCTCCAGGGCCCATAATTATTGCACAGCCCCTTATTTATTTATTTATTTATTTATTTATTTATTTATTTATTTATTTATTTATTTATTTATTTATTTATTTATTTATTTATTTATTTATTTATTTATTTATTTATTTATTTATGAGAAGGGGTGAGCGAGCGAGTGAGTGAATGAGTGAGGGGGTGAGTGAGTGAGTGAGTGGGGGGTGAGTGTGTGAGCGAGCGAGTGGTGAGTGAGTGAGTGATTGATTGATGATTGATTGAGTGAGTGAGTGAGTGTGGGGGGGGGTGTGAGTGAGTGAGTGAGGACTATCTTTTATGTGCAATGATAGTGATTGTTTGATTGATTGATTGATTGAGTGAGTGAGTGAGTGGGGGGTGTGAGTGAGTGAGTGAGTGATTGAGTGAGTGAGCGAGCGAGTGAGTGAGTGTGGGGTGTGAGAAGGTGAGTGAGTGGTGAGTGAGTGAGTGAGTGAGGACTATCTTTTATGTGTAATAATAGTTATTGAGTGAGTGATTGAATGAGTGAGTGAGCGAGTGAGCGGGTGAGTGTGTGACTGTGAGTGATTGGTGAGTGAGTGACTGAGTGAGTGAATGAGTGAGTGAGTGCCAGTGAGTGATCGAGTGAGTGGGTGAGTACTATATTATATGTGTAATAATAGTGATTGATTGATTGATTGATTGATTGATTGATTGATTGATTGATTGATTGAGTGAGTGAGTGAGTGAGTGAATGAGTGAGTGAGCGAGGGGTGCGGGAGTGAGTGTGTGAGTGGTGAATGAGTGAGTGGTAAGTGAATGAGTGAATGAGTGAATGAGTGAGTGATGGTAGAGTGATTGATTGAGTGATTAATTGAGTGATCGACTGATTGAGTGAGTGAATGATAGTGGAGTGATTAATTGAGTGATTGATTGAATGAATTAGTGAGTGAGTGAGCGAGTGAGTGTGTGAGTGAATTAGTGAGTGAGTGATGGATGAGTGAGTCTTGCAATATGTTTGCTTGTTTCACAGATGTGATTTTATAATTGATTGATCTTTCTTGATTGCTCGCTTACATGCTTGCTTGATTCATATAGTTCGAGATGTGATAGGTGATTAAACAAAAATAAATAAATAAATAAATACACGCACAAACAAATAAATACAAAATGTAGATACATAAGTACCATAAGTATAGGCCTAGGCCCTATAACTTAAATAAATAAATAAATTAATTAATTAATAACTTAATAAATAAATTAATAAATTAATAAATAAATAAATAAATAAATAAATAAATTAATTAAATTAATCAATAAATTAATAAATTAATGAATAGATTAATAAATTAATAAATAGATTAATAAATTAATAAATAAATTAATAAATTGATAAATAAATAAATAAAATGATAAATAAATAAATTAATTAATTAATGTACATCTAGGCCCTAGAATTAATGAAATAAATAGTTAAGAGTTACTCCAGCAGACTATCATGATTGCATGATTCCTGGGGCATGATTGCAATAACACCACCGAGCACCACATCCCCTAGTCCGAGGTGCTCTGACGATAACACTCCGATCGCCAGGCAATCTACGTTAAGTAGGCCAGTGGGACAACGAAAACGCTACGTGAACGAGCTACACATCCCCAATAAAGAGTATTTCCCCACTATGCGTTTGATAATACTCGAAAACCTGTTATGTACGTCATCAGATTAATTATTCATGAAGTCGGTCCGGCGGTTGGAAATCAGCGATTACCAAACACCGGTTTCCACAAATTCCACTGCACTGGTAGGCTGCACACCACCGACCGCACGACAAACATGCACACCACTTCAGAGATCAGGAATAGATGGACGGGGTCATTGTTTCTAAACCTTGCTCCTTCCATTGACGCTTTAAAACTAAAACTTCCAGGGACTCATATTAAAATTAAACTTCATTAAATGTTTTTTTTTTTGTGTATTATAAAATGTACATTTGCTGCTGAATAGGTTTGGAAAACATTGATTGGATGCTGAATATTTTAGTAAATATTTTTTCAAAACAGAAAACAAGAATAAGTGAGGGCACTGTTTTAATAATTTTTTTGAGTAATATTTGAATGGGTGGGGTGGGATGCAATCATACTAGATTTGGGGAAACGAGGAATGGAACTTGGAGGAAGTCCACTACTTTCTGTTAAATTTTAGAGGTTGCTGCCCCCTGACCCTGAGGAACCCCGGTGAGGAACACTCAATACTAAAATGTGCATTTTATGCCATATAAAATTGATGTTTTGGTTCTCGTCTTGCCTTTTTCACCCTCCTCCGGTTTGTCAGAAGTTTCTTTCCCAAAGACCCCATATATTTTTGAACACGCTCTGTCACCCAAATAGGATAGGCTGGGGTAAATTGGGACGGGGTACTTTGGGACAGTGATTTCGGAAATACTTTTATACCTTAAAATTATTCGCCACTTGATGAAGTAAAAATTTAGAGAAAATAATAAAACATTACTAGGCCTATATACGGTAGAGAAGAAAGATGCAATGAATCTGGATAAGTATTACTAGGCCTACTATACTGCTATCTTCAGTAGATAGAGCGAAAAAATCCTCAACGCGCACGGCTGCTCTGCGCGAATTAAAAAATCGGCATTCGATCTAATGCTGCATTATTTTTTTTTAAGGGGGAAAAAGAGAGAAACATGCAGATGCGGAAAGTGTTGAGTCCCCGGGGTTGAGTCTATAATCAATGGTAATATTGCTAGGCCTATAAACTTTCTGATCGGGACTGGTGTATTAGAAAGAAAAAAATTAGCCGCTACATGATGAAGTCAAAATTTGGAGAAACTAATGTAAAACATTACTTCTAGAGTAGAAAGATGCGATGCAGTTGATAGCAAAATCACATGAATCCGGCAAACACCAAAATGACATAAAACACATAGGCCTAGGCCCTAGAGAAATATATGTAAAAGCTTTATTGCAAAGTTTGTTTCAGCGTCATTACGGTATTCGGTTCTTGAGATATTTCAATTTTAATATTACCCATGTAAATCAATGCAGGAGCTTTTTTTAGTCTAGCATCTTCAGAAGATAGCAAGAAAAAAGAAATAGGCCTAATTAAAAAAAAACATTGACTAGCACGCGTTGCATGTAGATGATGATTGCATCTTTCTACTCTAGAAGTAACGTTTTACATTTATTTCTCTCAATTTTTATTTCATCGTGTAGCGACGAATTTTTTCTTTCTATTACATCAGTCCCGATCAGAAAGTTTAAAGCGACATT
Organism: Amphiura filiformis; assembly: GCF_039555335.1. NCBI lineage: Eukaryota > Metazoa > Echinodermata > Ophiuroidea > Amphilepidida > Amphiuridae > Amphiura > Amphiura filiformis. Next base: position 35,548,800 of record NC_092629.1, read on the forward strand.
ACAGATTCATCACTTTCCGCATCTGCCTGTTTCTCTATTTCTACTTCTTTTCAACCCTTTATTTTTAGCGTGGCATTAGGCCGAATGCCGATTGTTTAAATCGCGCAGAGTAGCAGTGCGAGTTTAGGGTTTTTTACGCTATAGGGCCTTTCTTCTGGAGATAGCATTTAAAATCTCATCCCTAGTCATTGCATCTTTCTACTCCATAAGTAACGTTTTACATTTATTTCTCTCAATTTTTATTTCATCGTGTAGCGACGAATTTTTTCTTTCTATTACATCAGTCCCGATCAGAAAGTTTAAAGCGACATTACAGATTCATCACTTTCCGCATCTGCCTGTTTCTCTATTTCTACTTCTTTTTCAACCCTTTATTTTTAGCGTGGCATTAGGCCGAATGCCGATTGTTTAAATCGCGCAGAGTAGCAGTGCGAGTTTAGGGTTTTTTACGCTATAGGGCCTTTCTTCTGGAGATAGCATTTAAAATCTCATCCCTAGTCTTTGCATCTTTCTACTCCATAAGTAACGTTTTACATTTATTTCTCTCAATTTTTATTTCATCGTGTAGCGACGAATTTTTCTTTCTATTACATCAGTCCCGATCAGAAAGTTTAAAGCGACATTACAGATTCATCACTTTCCGCATCTGCCTGTTTACCTCCTTTTTACCCCTTTTGTTTAGCGTGGAGTTAGGCATGTTAGGCCGAATGCCGATTGTCTAAATCGCGCAGAGTATCCGTGCGAGTTTAGGGTTTTTTTTACGCTATAGGGCCTTTCTTCTGAAGATAGCATTTAGAATCTCATCCCTAGTCATTGCATCTTTCTACTCTAGAAGTAACGTTTTACAGTTATTTCACTCAATTTTTATTTCATCGTGGAGCGACGAATTTTTTCTTTCTTATACATCAGTCCCGATCAGAAAGTTTAAAGAGACATTACAGATTCATCACTTTCCGCATCTGCCTGTTTCTCTATTTCTATCTCTTTTTCAACTCTTTATTTTTAGCGTGGCATTAGGCCTAATGCCGATTGTTTAAATCGCACAGAGTAGCCGTGTGAGTTTTAGGGTTTTTTACGCTATAGGGCCTATCTTCTGAAGATAGCATTTAGAATCTCATCCCTAGTCATTGCATCTTTCTACTCTAGAAGTAACGTTTTACGTTTATTTCTCTAAATTTTTACTTCATCGTGTAACGACGCATTTTTTCTTTCTAATACATCAGTCCCGATCAGAAAGTTTAATGCGACATTACAGATTCATCACTTTCCGCATCTGCCTGTTTCTCTATTTATACTTCTTTTTTACCCTTTTGTTTAGCGTGGAGTTAGGCATGTTAGGCCGAATGCCGATTGTTTAAATCGCGCAGAGTAGCCGTGCGCGTTTTAGGGTTTTACGCTATAGCGCCTATCTTCTGAAGATAGAATCTCATCCCCATTTAGAATCTCATCCCTAGTCATTGCATCTTTCTACTCTAGAAGTAACGTTTTACAGTTATTTCTCTCAATTTTATTTCATCGTGGAGCGACGAATTTTGTCTTTCTTATACATCAGTCCCGATCAGAAAGTTTAAAGCGACATTACAAATTCATCAATTTCCGCATCTGCCTGTTTCTCTATTGATACCTCTTTTTTAATCCTTTATTTTTAACGTGGCATTAGGCCGAATGCCGATTGTTTAAATCGCGCAGAGTAGCCGTGCGCGTTTTAGGTTTTTACGCTATAGCGCCTATCTTCTGAAGATAGCATTTAGAATCTCATCCCTAGTCATTGCATCTTTCCACTCTAGAAGTAACGTTTTACATTTATTTCTCTAAATTTTTACTTCATCGTGTAGCGACGAATTTTATCTTTCTAATACATCAGTCAGTCCCGATCAGAAAGTTTCAAGCGACATTACAGATTCATCACTTTCCGCATCTGCCTGTTTCTCTATTTATACCTCTTTTCCAACCCTTTGATTTTAGCGTGGCATTAGGTCGAATGCCGATTGTTTAAATCGCGCAGAGTAGCAGTGCGAGTTTAGGGTTTTTTACGCTATAGGGCCTTTCTTCTGAAGATAGCATTTAAAATCTCATCCCTAGTCATTGCATCTTTCTACTCTATAAGTAACGTTTTACATTTATTTCTCTCAATTTTTATTTCATCGTGTAGCGACGAATTTTTTCTTTCTATTACATCAGTCCCGATCACAAAGTTTAAAGCGACATTACAGATTCATCACTTTCCGCTTCTGCCTGTTTCTCTATTTCTACCTCTTTTTCAACCCTTTATCTTTAGCGTGGCATTAGGCCGAATGCCGATTGTTTAAATCGCGCAGAGTAGCCGTGTGAGTTTTAGGGTTTTTTACGCTATAGGGCCTATCTTCTGAAGATAGCATTTAGAATCTCATCCCTAGTCTTTGCATCTTTCTACTCTAGAAGTAACGTTTACATTTATTTCTCTCAATTTTTATTTCATCGTGGAGCGACGAATTTTTTCTTTCTTATACATTAGTCCCGATCAGAAAGTGTAAAGCGACATTACAGATTCATCACTTTCCGCATCTGCCTGTTTCTCTATTTCTACCTCTTTTTCAACCATTTATTTTTAGCGTGGCATTAGGTCGAATGCCGATTGTTTAAATCGCGCAGAGTAGCCGTGCGAGTTTTAGAGTTTTTTACGCTATAGGGCCTATCTTCTGAAGATAGCATTTACAATCTCATCCCTAGTCATTGCATCTTTCTACTCTAGAAGTAACGTTTTACGTTTATTTCTCTAAATTTTTACTTCATCGTGTAGCGACGAATTTTTTCTTCCTAATACATCAGTCCCGATCAGAAAGTGTAAAGCGACATTACAGATTCATCACTTTCCGCATCTGCCTGTTTCTCTATTTATACCTCTTTTCCAACCCTTTGATTTTAGCGTGGCATTAGGTCGAATGCCGATTGTTTAAATCGCGCAGAGTAGCAGTGCGAGTTTAGGGTTTTTTACGCTATAGGGCCTTTCTTCTGAAGATAGCATTTAAAATCTCATCCCTAGTCATTGCATCTTTCTACTCTATAAGTAACGTTTTACATTTATTTCTCTCAATTTTTATTTCATCGTGTAGCGACGAATTTTTTCTTTCTATTACATCAGTCCCGATCAGAAAGTTTAAAGCGACATTACAGATTCATCACTTTCCGCATCTGCCTGTTTCTCTATTTATACCTCTTTTTACCCCTTTTGTTTAGCGTGGAGTTAGGCATTTTAGGCCGAATGCCGATTGTTTAAATCGCGCAGAGTATCCGTGCGAGTTTAGGGTTTTTACGCTATAGGGCCTTTCTTCTAAAGATAGCATTTAGAATCTCATCCCTAGTCATTGCATCTTTCTACTCTAGAAGTAACGTTTTACGTTTATTTCTCTAAATTTTTACTTCATCGTGTAGCCGACGAATTTTTTCTTCCTAATACATCAGTCCCGATCAGAAAGTGTAAAGCGACATTACAGATTCATCACTTTCCGCATCTGCCTGTTTCTCTATTTCTACTTCTTTTCAACCCTTTATTTTTAGCGTGGCATTAGGCCGAATGCCGATTGTTTAAATCGCGCAGAGTAGCAGTGCGAGTTTAGGGTTTTTTACGCTATAGGGCCTTTCTTCTGGAGATAGCATTTAAAATCTCATCCCTAGTCATTGCATCTTTCTACTCCATAAGTAACGTTTTACATTTATTTCTCTCAATTTTTATTTCATCGTGTAGCGACGAATTTTTTCTTTCTATTACATCAGTCCCGATCAGAAAGTTTAAAGCGACATTACAGATTCATCACTTTCCGCATCTGCCTGTTTCTCTATTTATACCTCCTTTTTACCCCTTTTGTTTAGCGTGGAGTTAGGCATGTTAGGCCGAATGCCGATTGTCTAAATCGCGAAGAGTATCCGTGCGAGTTTAGGGTTTTTTACGCTATAGGGCCCTTCTTCTGAAGATAGCATTTAGAATCTCATCCCTAGTCATTGCATCTTTCTACTCTAGAAGTAACGTTTTACAGTTATTTCACTCAATTTTTATTTCATCGTGGAGCGACGAATTTTTCTTTCTTATACATCAGTCCCGATCAGAAAGTTTAAAGCGACATTACAGATTCATCACTTTCCGCATCTGCCTGTTTCTCTATTTATACCTCTTTTTCAACTCTTTATTTTTAGCGTGGCATTAGGCCGAATGCCGATTGTTTAAATCGCACAGAGTAGCCGTGTGAGTTTTAGGGTTTTTTACGCTATAGGGCCTATCTTCTGAAGATAGCATTTAGAATGTCATCCCTAGTCGGTGCATCGTTCTACTCTAGAAGTAACGTTTTACGTTTATTTCTCTAAATTTTTACTTCATCGTGTAACGACGAAATTTTTCTTTCTAATACATCAGTCCCGATCAGAAAGTTTAATGCGACATTACAGATTCATCACTTTCCGCATCTGCCTGTTTCTCTATTTATACTTCTTTTTACCCCTTTTGTTTAGCGTGGAGTTAGGCATGTTAGGCCGAATGCCGATTGTTTAAATCGCGCAGAGTAGCCGTGCGCGTTTTAGGGTTTTTACGCTATAGTGCCTATCTTCTGAAGATAGCATTTAGAATCTCATCCCTAGTCATTTCATCGTTCTACTCTAGAAGTAACGTTTTACAGTTTATTTCTCTCAATTTTTATTTCATCGTGGAACGACGAATGTTGTCTTTCTTATACATCAGTCCCGATCAGAAAGTTTAAAGCGACATTACAAATTCATCAATTTCCGCATCTGCCTGTTTCTCTATTTATACCTCTTTTTTAATCCTTTATTTTTAACGTGGCATTAGGCCGAATGCCGATTGTTTAAATCGCGCAGAGTAGCCGTGCGCGTTTTAGGTTTTTACGCTATAGCGCCTATCTTCTGAAGATAGCATTTAGAATCTCATCCCTAGTCATTGCATCTTTCCACTCTAGAAGTAACGTTTTACATTTATTTCTCTTAATCTTTACTTCATCGTGTAGCGACGAATTTTATCTTTCTAATACATCAGTCAGTCCCGATCAGAAAGTTTCAAGCGACATTACAGATTCATCACTTTCCGCATCTGCCTGTTTCTCTATTTATACCTCTTTTCCAACCCTTTGATTTTAGCGTGGCATTAGGTCGAATGCCGATTGTTTAAATCGCGCAGAGTAGCAGTGCGAGTTTAGGGTTTTTTACGCTATAGGGCCTTTCTTCTGAAGATAGCATTTAAAATCTCATCCCTAGTCATTTCATCTTTCTACTCTATAAGTAACGTTTTACATTTATTTCTCTCAATTTTTATTTCATCGTGGAGCGACGAATTTTTTCTTTCTTATACATTAGTCCCGATCAGAAAGTGTAAAGCGACATTACAGATTCATCACTTTCCGCATCTGCCTGTTTCTCTATTTCTACCTCTTTTTCAACCATTTATTTTTAGCGTGGCATTAGGTCGAATGCCGATTGTTTAAATCGCGCAGAGTAGCCGTGCGAGTTTTAGAGTTTTTTTTTTTTTTTTGGGCCTATCTTCTGAAGATAGCATTTACAATCTCATCCCTAGTCATTGCATCTTTCTACTCTAGAAGTAACGTTTTACGTTTATTTCTCTAAATTTTACTTCATCGTGTAGCGACGAATTGTTTCTTCCTAATACATCAGTCCCGATCAGAAAGTGTAAAGCGACATTACAGATTCATCACTTTCCGCATCTGCCTGTTTCTCTATTTATACCTCTTTTTCAACCCTTTATTTTTAACGTGGCATTAGGCCGAATGCCGATTGTTTAAATCGCGCAGAGTAGCCGTGCGCGTTTTAGGTTTTTTTACGCTATAGCGCCTATCTTCTGAAGATAGCATTTAGAATCTCATCCCTAGTCATTGCATCTTTCTACTCTAGAAGTAACGTTTTACGTTTATTTCTCTAAATTTTTATTTCATCGTGTAGCGACGAATTTTTTCTTTCTATTACATCAGTCCCGATCAGAAAGTTTAAAGCGACATTACAGATTCATCACTTTCCGCATCTGCCTGTTTCTCTATTTATACCTCTTTTCCAACCCTTTGATTTTAGCGTGGCATTAGGTCGAATGCCGATTGTTTAAATCGCGCAGAGTAGCAGTGCGAGTTTAGGGTTTTTTACGCTATAGGGCCTTTCTTCTGAAGATAGCATTTAAAATCTCATCCCTAGTCATTGCATCTTTCTACTCTATAAGTAACGTTTTACATTTATTTCTCTCAATTTTTATTTCATCGTGTAGCGACGAATTTTTTCTTTCTATTACATCAGTCCCGATCAGAAAGTTTAAAGCGACATTACAGATTCATCACTTTCCGCATCTGCCTGTTTCTCTATTTCTACCTCTTTTTCAACCCTTTATCTTTAGCGTGGCATTAGGCCGAATGCCGATTGTTTAAATCGCGCAGAGTAGCCGTGTGAGTTTTAGGGTTTTTTACGCTATAGGGCCTATCTTCTGAAGATAGCATTTAGAATCTCATCCCTAGTCTTTGCATCTTTCTACTCTAGAAGTAACGTTTTACATTTATTTCTCTCAATTTTTATTTCATCGTGGAGCGACGAATTTTTTCTTTCTTATACATTAGTCCCGATCAGAAAGTGTAAAGCGACATTACAGATTCATCACTTTCCGCATCTGCCTGTTTCTCTATTTCTACCTCTTTTTCAACCATTTATTTTTAGCGTGGCATTAGGTCGAATGCCGATTGTTTAAATCGCGCAGAGTAGCCGTGCGAGTTTTAGAGTTTTTTACGCTATAGGGCCTATCTTCTGAAGATAGCATTTACAATCTCATCCCTAGTCATTGCATCTTTCTACTCTAGAAGTAACGTTTTACGTTTATTTCTCTAAATTTTTACTTCATCGTGTAGCGACGAATTTTTTCTTCCTAATACATCAGTCCCGATCAGAAAGTGTAAAGCGACATTACAGATTCATCACTTTCCGCATCTGCCTGTTTCTCTATTTATACCTCTTTTTTACCCCTTTTGTTTAGCGTGGAATTAGGCATTTTAGGCCGAATGCCGATTGTTTAAATCGCGCAGAGTATCCGTGCGAGTTTAGGGTTTTTTACGCTATAGGGCCTTTCTTCTGAAGATAGCATTTAGAATCTCATCCCTAGTCATTGCATCTTTCTACTCTAGAAGTAACGTTTTACGTTTATTTCTCTAAATTTTTACTTCATCGTGTAGCGACGAATTTTTTCTTCCTAATACATCAGTCCCGATCAGAAAGTGTAAAGCGACATTACAGATTCATCACTTTCCGCATCTGCCTGTTTCTCTATTTCTACTTCTTTTTCAACCCTTTATTTTTAGCGTGGCATTAGGCCGAATGCCGATTGTTTAAATCGCGCAGAGTAGCAGTGCGAGTTTAGGGTTTTTTACGCTATAGGGCCTTTCTTCTGGAGATAGCATTTAAAATCTCATCCCTAGTCATTGCATCTTTCTACTCCATAAGTAACGTTTTACATTTATTTCTCTCAATTTTATTTCATCGTGTAGCGACGAATTTTTTCTTTCTATTACATCAGTCCCGATCAGAAAGTTTAAAGCGACATTACAGATTCATCACTTTCCGCATCTGCCTGTTTCTCTATTTATACTTCTTTTTTACCCCTTTTGTTTAGCGTGGAGTTAGGCATGTTAGGCCGAATGCCGATTGTCTAAATCGCGCAGAGTATCCGTGCGAGTTTAGGGTTTTTTACGCTATAGGGCCTTTCTTCTGAAGATAGCATTTAGAATCTCATCCCTAGTCATTGCATCTTTCTACTCTAGAAGTAACGTTTTACAGTTATTTCACTCAATTTTTATTTCATCGTGGAGCGACGAATTTTTTCTTTCTTATACATCAGTCCCGATCAGAAAGTTTAAAGCGACATTACAGATTCATCACTTTCCGCATCTGCCTGTTTCTCTATTTCTACCTCTTTTTCAACTCTTTATTTTTAGCGTGGCATTAGGCCTAATGCCGATTGTTTAAATCGCACAGAGTAGCCGTGTGAGTTTTAGGGTTTTTACGCTATAGGGCCTATCTTCTGAAGATAGCATTTAGAATCTCATCCCTAGTCATTGCATCTTTCTACTCTAGAAGTAACGTTTTACGTTTATTTCTCTAAATTTTTACTTCATCGTGTAACGACGCATTTTTTCTTTCTAATACATCAGTCCCGATCAGAAAGTGTAATGCGACATTACAGATTCATCACTTTCCGCATCTGCCTGTTTCTCTATTTATACTTCTTTTTTACCCCTTTTGTTTAGCGTGGAGTTAGGCATGTTAGGCCGAATGCCGATTGTTTAAATCGCGCAGAGTAGCCGTGCGCGTTTTAGGGTTTTTTACGCTATAGTGCCTATCTTCTGAAGATAGCATTTAGAATCTCATCCCTAGTCATTGCATCTTTCTACTCTAGAAGTAACGTTTTACAGTTATTTCTCTCAATTTTTATTTCATCGTGGAGCGACGAATTTTGTCTTTCTTATACATCAGTCCCGATCAGAAAGTTTAAAGCGACATTACAAATTCATCAATTTCCGCATCTGCCTGTTTCTCTATTGATACCTCTTTTTTAATCCTTTATTTTTAACGTGGCATTAGGCCGAATGCCGATTGTTTAAATCTCGCAGAGTAGCCGTGCGCGTTTTAGGTTTTTACGCTATAGCGCCTATCTTCTGAAGATAGCATTTAGAATCTCATCCCTAGTCATTGCATCTTTCCACTCTAGAAGTAACGTTTTACATTTATTTCTCTAAATTTTTACTTCATCGTGTAGCGACGAATTTTATCTTTCTAATACATCAGTCAGTCCCGATCAGAAAGTTTCAAGCGACATTACAGATTCATCACTTTCCGCATCTGCCTGTTTCTCTATTTATACCTCTTTTCCAACCCTTTGATTTTAGCGTGGCATTAGGTCGAATGCCGATTGTTTAAATCGCGCAGAGTAGCAGTGCGAGTTTAGGGTTTTTTACGCTATAGGGCCTTTCTTCTGAAGATAGCATTTAAAATCTCATCCCTAGTCATTGCATCTTTCTACTCTATAAGTAACGTTTTACATTTATTTCTCTCAATTTTTATTTCATCGTGTAGCGACGAATTTTTTCTTTCTATTACATCAGTCCCGATCAGAAAGTTTAAAGCGACATTACAGATTCATCACTTTCCGCTTCTGCCTGTTTCTCTATTTCTACCTCCTTTTCAACCCTTTATCTTTAGCGTGGCATTAGGCCGAATGCCGATTGTTTAAATCGCGCAGAGTAGCCGTGTGAGTTTTAGGGTTTTTTACGCTATAGGGCCTATCTTCTGAAGATAGCATTTAGAATCTCATCCCTAGTCTTTGCATCTTTCTACTCTAGAAGTAACGTTTTACATTTATTTCTCTCAATTTTTATTTCATCGTGGAGCGACGAATTTTTTCTTTCTTATACATTAGTCCCGATCAGAAAGTGTAAAGCGACATTACAGATTCATCACTTTCCGCATCTGCCTGTTTCTCTATTTCTACCTCTTTTTCAACCATTTATTTTTAGCGTGGCATTAGGTCGAATGCCGATTGTTTAAATCGCGCAGAGTAGCCGTGCGAGTTTTAGAGTTTTTACGCTATAGGGCCTATCTTCTGAAGATAGCATTTACAATCTCATCCCTAGTCATTGCATCTTTCTACTCTAGAAGTAACGTTTTACGTTTATTTCTCTAAATTTTTACTTCATCGTGTAGCGACGAATTTTTTCTTCCTAATACATCAGTCCCGATCAGAAAGTGTAAAGCGACATTACAGATTCATCACTTTCCGCATCTGCCTGTTTCTCTATTTATACCTCTTTTTTACCCCTTTTGTTTAGCGTGGAATTAGGCATTTTAGGCCGAATGCCGATTGTTTAAATCGCGCAGAGTATCCGTGCGAGTTTAGGGTTTTTTACGCTATAGGGCCTTTCTTCTGAAGATAGCATTTAGAATCTCATCCCTAGTCATTGCATCTTTCTACTCTAGAAGTAACGTTTTACGTTTATTTCTCTAAATTTGTACTTCATCGTGTAGCGACGAATTTTTTCTTCCTAATACATCAGTCCCGATCAGAAAGTGTAAAGCGACATTACAGATTCATCACTTTCCGCATCTGCCTGTTTCTCTATTTCTACTTCTTTTTCAACCCTTTATTTTTAGCGTGGCATTAGGCCGAATGCCGATTGTTTAAATCGCGCAGAGTAGCAGTGCGAGTTTAGGGTTTTTTACGCTATAGGGCCTTTCTTCTGGAGATAGCATTTAAAATCTCATCCCTAGTCATTGCATCTTTCTACTCCATAAGTAACGTTTTACATTTATTTCTCTCAATTTTTATTTCATCGTGTAGCGACGAATTTTTTCTTTCTATTACATCAGTCCCGATCAGAAAGTTTAAAGCGACATTACAGATTCATCACTTTCCGCATCTGCCTGTTTCTCTATTTATACCTCCTTTTTACCCCTTTTGTTTAGCGTGGAGTTAGGCATGTTAGGCCGAATGCCGATTGTCTAAATCGCGCAGAGTATCCGTGCGAGTTTAGGGTTTTTTACGCTATAGGGCCTTTCTTCTGAAGATAGCATTTAGAATCTCATCCCTAGTCATTGCATCTTTCTACTCTAGAAGTAACGTTTTACAGTTATTTCACTCAATTTTTATTTCATCGTGGAGCGACGAATTTTTCTTTCTTATACATCAGTCCCGATCAGAAAGTTTAAAGCGACATTACAGATTCATCACTTTCCGCATCTGCCTGTTTCTCTATTTCTACCTCTTTTTCAACTCTTTATTTTTAGCGTGGCATTAGGCCTAATGCCGATTGTTTAAATCGCACAGAGTAGCCGTGTGAGTTTTAGGGTTTTTTACGCTATAGGGCCTATCTTCTGAAGATAGCATTTAGAATCTCATCCCTAGTCATTGCATCTTTCTACTCTAGAAGTAACGTTTTACGTTTATTTCTCTAAATTTTACTTCATCGTGTAACGACGCATTTTTCTTTCTAATACATCAGTCCCGATCAGAAAGTGTAATGCGACATTACAGATTCATCACTTTCCGCATCTGCCTGTTTCTCTATTTATACTTCTTTTTTATTTTTTTTGTTTAGCGTGGAGTTAGGCATGTTAGGCCGAATGCCGATTGTTTAAATCGCGCAGAGTAGCCGTGCGCGTTTTAGGGTTTTTACGCTATAGTGCCTATCTTCTGAAGATAGCATTTAGAATCTCATCCTAGTCATTGCATCTTTCTACTCTAGAAGTAACGTTTTACAGTTATTTCTCTCAATTTTTATTTCATCGTGGAGCGACGAATTTTGTCTTTCTTATACATCAGTCCCGATCAGAAAGTTTAAAGCGACATTACAAATTCATCAATTTCCGCATCTGCCTGTTTCTCTATTGATACCTCTTTTTTAATCCTTTATTTTTAACGTGGCATTAGGCCGAATGCCGATTGTTTAAATCGCGCAGAGTAGCCGTGCGCGTTTTAGGTTTTTACGCTATAGCGCCTATCTTCTGAAGATAGCATTTAGAATCTCATCCCTAGTCATTGCATCTTTCCACTCTAGAAGTAACGTTTTACATTTATTTCTCTAAATTTTTACTTCATCGTGTAGCGACGAATTTTATCTTTCTAATACATCAGTCAGTCCCGATCAGAAAGTTTCAAGCGACATTACAGATTCATCACTTTCCGCATCTGCCTGTTTCTCTATTTATACCTCTTTTCCAACCCTTTGATTTTAGCGTGGCATTAGGTCGAATGCCGATTGTTTAAATCGCGCAGAGTAGCAGTGCGAGTTTAGGGTTTTTTACGCTATAGGGCCTTTCTTCTGAAGATAGCATTTAAAATCTCATCCCTAGTCATTGCATCTTTCTACTCTATAAGTAACGTTTTACATTTATTTCTCTCAATTTTTATTTCATCGTGTAGCGACGAATTTTTTTCTTTCTATTACATCAGTCCCGATCAGAAAGTTTAAAGCGACATTACAGATTCATCACTTTCCGCTTCTGCCTGTTTCTCTATTTCTACCTCCTTTTCAACCCTTTATCTTTAGCGTGGCATTAGGCCGAATGCCGATTGTTTAAATCGCGCAGAGTAGCCGTGTGAGTTTTAGGGTTTTTTACGCTATAGGGCCTATCTTCTGAAGATAGCATTTAGAATCTCATCCCTAGTCTTTGCATCTTTCTACTCTAGAAGTAACGTTTTACATTTATTTCTCTCAATTTTTATTTCATCGTGGAGCGACGAATTTTTTCTTTCTTATACATTAGTCCCGATCAGAAAGTGTAAAGCGACATTACAGATTCATCACTTTCCGCATCTGCCTGTTTCTCTATTTCTACCTCTTTTTCAACCATTTATTTTTAGCGTGGCATTAGGTCGAATGCCGATTGTTTAAATCGCGCAGAGTAGCCGTGCGAGTTTTAGAGTTTTTTACGCTATAGGGCCTATCTTCTGAAGATAGCATTTACAATCTCATCCCTAGTCATTGCATCTTTCTACTCTAGAAGTAACGTTTTACGTTTATTTCTCTAAATTTTTACATCATCGTGTAGCGACGAATTTTTTCTTCCTAATACATCAGTCCCGATCAGAAAGTGTAAAGCGACATTACAGATTCATCACTTTCCGCATCTGCCTGTTTCTCTATTTATACCTCTTTTCCAACCCTTTGATTTTAGCGTGGCATTAGGTCGAATGCCGATTGTTTAAATCGCGCAGAGTAGCAGTGCGAGTTTAGGGTTTTTACGCTATAGGGCCTTTCTTCTGAAGATAGCATTTAAAATCTCATCCCTAGTCATTGCATCTTTCTACTCTATAAGTAACGTTTTACATTTATTTCTCTCAATTTTGATTTCATCGTGTAGCGACGAATTTTTTCTTTCTATTACATCAGTCCCGATCAGAAAGTTTAAAGCGACATTACAGATTCATCACTTTCCGCATCTGCCTGTTTCTCTATTTATACCTCTTTTTTACCCCTTTTGTTTAGCGTGGAGTTAGGCATTTTAGGCCGAATGCCGATTGTTTAAATCGCGCAGAGTATCCGTGCGAGTTTAGGGTTTTTTACGCTATAGGGCCTTTCTTCTAAAGATAGCATTTAGAATCTCATCCCTAGTCATTGCATCTTTCTACTCTAGAAGTAACGTTTTACGTTTATTTCTCTAAATTTTTACTTCATCGTGTAGCGACGAATTTTTTCTTCCTAATACATCAGTCCCGATCAGAAAGTGTAAAGCGACATTACAGATTCATCACTTTCCGCATCTGCCTGTTTCTCTATTTCTACTTCTTTTTCAACCCTTTATTTTTAGCGTGGCATTAGGCCGAATGCCGATTGTTTAAATCGCGCAGAGTAGCAGTGCGAGTTTAGGGTTTTTTACGCTATAGGGCCTTTCTTCTGGAGATAGCATTTAAAATCTCATCCCTAGTCATTGCATCTTTCTACTCCATAAGTAACGGTGTAGATTTAGTTGTCCGAAGTTTTATTTCATCGTGTAGCGACGAATTTTTTCTTTCTATTACATCAGTCCCGATCAGAAAGTTTAAAGCGACATTACAGATTCATCACTTTCCGCATCTGCCTGTTTCTCTATTTCTACCTCTTTTTTACCCCTTTTGTTTAGCGTGGAGTTAGGCATGTTAGGCCGAATGCCGATTGTCTAAATCGCGAAGAGTATCCGTGCGAGTTTAGGGTTTTTTACGCTATAGGGCCCTTCTTCTGAAGATAGCATTTAGAATCTCATCCCTAGTCATTGCATCTTTCTACTCTAGAAGTAACGTTTTACAGTTATTTCACTCAATTTTTATTTCATCGTGTAGCGACGAATTTTTTCTTTCTATTACATCAGTCCCGATCAGAAAGTTTAAAGCGACATTACAGATTCATCACTTTCCGCATCTGCCTGTTTCTCTATTTATACCTCCTTTTTACCCCTTTTGTTTAGCGTGGAGTTAGGCATGTTAGGCCGAATGCCGATTGTCTAAATCGCGAAGAGTATCCGTGCGAGTTTAGGGTTTTTTTACGCTATAGGGCCCTTCTTCTGAAGATAGCATTTAGAATCTCATCCCTAGTCATTGCATCTTTCTACTCTAGAAGTAACGTTTTACAGTTATTTCACTCAATTTTTATTTCATCGTGGAGCGACGAATTTTTTCTTTCTTATACATCAGTCCCGATCAGAAAGTTTAAAGCGACATTACAGATTCATCACTTTCCGCATCTGCCTGTTTCTCTATTTCTACCTCTTTTTCAACTCTTTATTTTTAGCGTGGCATTAGGCCGAATGCCGATTGTTTAAATCGCACAGAGTAGCCGTGTGAGTTTTAGGGTTTTTTACGCTATAGGGCCTATCTTCTGAAGATAGCATTTAGAATCTCATCCCTAGTCATTGCATCTTTCTACTCTAGAAGTAACGTTTTACGTTTATTTCTCTAAATTTTTACTTCATCGTGTAACGACGAAATTTTTCTTTCTAATACATCAGTCCCGATCAGAAAGTTTAATGCGACATTACAGGTTCATCACTTTCCGCATCTGCCTGTTTCTCTATTTATACTTCTTTTTTACCCCTTTTGTTTAGCGTGGAGTTAGGCATGTTAGGCCGAATGCCGATTGTTTAAATCGCGCAGAGTAGCCGTGCGCGTTTTAGGGTTTTTTACGCTATAGTGCCTATCTTCTGAAGATAGCATTTAGAATATCATCCCTAGTCATTGCATCTTTCTACTCTAGAAGTAACGTTTTACAGTTATTTCTCTCAATTTTTATTTCATCGTGGAGCGACGAATTTTGTCTTTCTTATACATCAGTCCCGATCAGAAAGTTTAAAGCGACATTACAAATTCATCAATTTCCGCATCTGCCTGTTTCTCTATTTATACCTCTTTTTAATCCTTTATTTTTAACGTGGCATTAGGCCGAATGCCGATTGTTTAAATCGCGCAGAGTAGCCGTGCGCGTTTTAGGTTTTTACGCTATAGCGCCTATCTTCTGAAGATAGCATTTAGAATCTCATCCCTAGTCATTGCATCTTTCCACTCTAGAAGTAACGTTTTACATTTATTTCTCTAAATTTTTACTTCATCGTGTAGCGACGAATTTTATCTTTCTAATACATCAGTCAGTCCCGATCAGAAAGTTTCAAGCGACATTACAGATTCATCACTTTCCGCATCTGCCTGTTTCTCTATTTATACCTCTTTTCCAACCCTTTGATTTTAGCGTGGCATTAGGTCGAATGCCGATTGTTTAAATCGCGCAGAGTAGCAGTGCGAGTTTAGGGTTTTTTACGCTATAGGGCCTTTCTTCTGAAGATAGCATTTAAAATCTCATCCCTAGTCATTGCATCTTTCTACTCTATAAGTAACGTTTTACATTTATTTCTCTCAATTTTTATTTCATCGTGGAGCGACGAATTTTTTCTTTCTTATACATTAGTCCCGATCAGAAAGTGTAAAGCGACATTACAGATTCATCACTTTCCGCATCTGCCTGTTTCTCTATTTCTACCTCTTTTCAACCATTTATTTTTAGCGTGGCATTAGGTCGAATGCCGATTGTTTAAATCGCGCAGAGTAGCCGTGCGAGTTTTAGAGTTTTTACGCTATAGGGCCTATCTTCTGAAGATAGCATTTACAATCTCATCCCTAGTCATTGCATCTTTCTACTCTAGAAGTAACGTTTTACGTTTATTTCTCTAAATTTTTACTTCATCGTGTAGCGACGAATTGTTTCTTCCTAATACATCAGTCCCGATCAGAAAGTGTAAATCGACATTACAGATTCATCACTTTCCGCATCTGCCTGTTTCTCTATTTATACCTCTTTTCAACCCTTTATTTTAACGTGGCATTAGGCCGAATGCCGATTGTTTAAATCGCGCAGAGTAGCCGTGCGCGTTTTAGGTTTTTTTACGCTATAGCGCCTATCTTCTGAAGATAGCATTTAGAATCTCATCCCTAGTCATTGCATCTTTCTACTCTAGAAGTAACGTTTTACGTTTATTTCTCTCAATTTTTATTTCATCGTGTAGCGACGAATTTTTTTCTTTCTATTACATCAGTCCCGATCAGAAAGTTTAAAGCGACATTACAGATTCATCACTTTCCGCATCTGCCTGTTTCTCTATTTATACCTCTTTTTTACCCCTTTTGTTTAGCGTGGAGTTGGGCATGTTAGGCCGAATGCCGATTGTTTAAATCATGCAGAGTATCCGTGCGAGTTTAGGGTTTTTTACGCTATAGGGCCTTTCTTCTGAAGATAGCATTTAGAATCTCATCCTAGTCATTGCATCTTTCTACTCTAGAAGTAACGTTTTACATTTATTTCTCTCGATTTTTATTTCATCGTGGAGCGACGAATTTTTCTTTCTTATACATCAGTCCTGATCAGAAAGTTTAAAGCGACATTACAGATTCATCACTTTCCGCATCTGCCTGTTTCTCTATTTCTACCTCTTTTTCAAACCTTTATTTTTAACGTGGCATTAGGTCGAATGCCGATTGTTTAAATCGCGCAGAGTAGCCGTGCGAGTTTCAGAGTTTTTACGCTATAGGGCTTATCTTCTGAAGATAGCATTTAGAATCTCATCCCTAGTCATTGCATCTTTCTACTCTAGAAGTAACGTTTTACGTTTATTTCTCTAAATTTTTACTTCATCGTGTAGCGACGCATTTTTTCTTTCTTATACATCAGTCCCGATCAGAAAGTTTAAAGCGACATTACAGATTCATCACTTTCCGCATCTGCCTGTTTCTCTATTTCTACCTCTTTTCAACCCTTTATTTCTAGCGTGGCATTAGGCCGAATGCCGATTGTTTAAATCGCGCAGAGTAGCCGTGTGAGTTTTAGGGTTTTTTACGCTATAGGGCCTATCTTCTGAAGATAGCATTTTAAAAAATCTCATCCCTAGTCATTGCATCTTTCTACTCTATAAGTAACGTTTTACATTTATTTCTCTCAATTTTTATTTCATCGTGTAGCGACGAATGTTTTCTTTCTATTACATCAGTCCCGATCAGAAAGTTTAAAGCGACATTACAGATTCATCACTTTCCGCATCTGCCTGTTTCTCTATTTATACCTCCTTTTTACCCCTTTTGTTTAGCGTGGAGTTAGGCCGAATGCCGATTGTTTAAATCATGCAGAGTATCCGTGCGAGTTTAGGGTTTTTTACGCTATTGGGCCTTTCTTCTGAAGATATCATTTAGAATCTCATCCCTAGTCATTGCATCTTTCTACTCTAGAAGTAACGTTTTACATTTATTTCTATCAATTTTTATTTCATCGTGGAGCGACGAAATTTTTCTTTCTTATACATCAGTCCCGATCAGAAAGTTTAAAGCGACATTACAGATTCATCACTTTCCGCATCTGCCTGTTTCTCTATTTCTACCTCTTTTTCAACCCTTTATTTTTAGCGTGGCACTATTATAGTGCCGAATTATAGGCCGAATGCCGATTGTTTAAATCGCGCAGAGTAGCCGTGTGAGTTTTAGGGTTTTTTACGCTATAGGGCCTATCTTCTGAAGATAGCATTTAGAATCTTATCCCTAGTCATTGCATCTTTCTACTCTAGAAGTAACGTTTTACGTTTATTTCTCTAAATTTTTACTTCATCGTGTAGCGACGAATTGTTTCTTTCTAATACATCAGTCCCGATCAGAAAGTTTAAAGCGACATTACAGATTCATCACTTTCCGCATCTGCCTGTTTCTCTATTTATACCTCCTTTTTACCCCTTTTGTTTAGCGTGGAGTTAGGCATGTTAGGCCGAATGCCGATTGTCTAAATCGCGAAGAGTATCCGTGCGAGTTTAGGGTTTTTTACGCTATAGTGCCTATCTTCTGAAGATAGCATTTAGAATCTTATCCCTAGTCATTGCATCTTTCTACTCTAGAAGTAACGTTTTACGTTTATTTCTCTAAATTTTTACTTCATCGTGTAGCGA
This sequence comes from Amphiura filiformis, assembly GCF_039555335.1. Lineage (NCBI taxonomy): Eukaryota > Metazoa > Echinodermata > Ophiuroidea > Amphilepidida > Amphiuridae > Amphiura > Amphiura filiformis. The sequence goes on from NC_092629.1 coordinate 35,566,761, forward strand.
CGAATTTTTTCTTTCTATTACATCAGTCCCGATCAGAAAGTTTAAAGCGACATTACAGATTCATCACTTTCCGCATCTGCCTGTTTCTCTATTTATACCTCCTTTTTACCCCTTTTGTTTAGCGTGGAGTTAGGCATGTTAGGCCGAATGCCGATTGTTTAAATCATGCAGAGTATCCGTGCGAGTTTAGGGTTTTTACGCTATTGGGCCTTTCTTCTGAAGATATCATTTAGAATCTCATCCCTAGTCATTGCATCTTTCTACTCTAGAAGTAACGTTTTACATTTATTTCTATCAATTTTTATTTCATCGTGGAGCGACGAATTTTTCTTTCTTATACATCAGTCCCGATCAGAAAGTTTAAAGCGACATTACAGATTCATCACTTTCCGCATCTGCCTGTTTCTCTATTTCTACCTCTTTTTCAACCCTTTATTTTTAGCGTGGCATTAGGCCGAATGCCGATTGTATAAAATCGCGCAGAGTAGCCGTGTGAGTTTTAGGGTTTTTTACGCTATAGGGCCTATCTTCTGAAGATAGCATTTAGAATCTCATCCCTAGTCATTGCATCTTTCTACTCTAGAAGTAACGTTTTACGTTTATTTCTCTAAATTTTTACTTCATCGTGTAGCGACGAATTTTTTCTTTCTAATACATCAGTCCCGATTAGAAAGTTTAATGCGACATTACAGATTCATCACTTTCCGCATCTGCCTGTTTCCCTATTTATACCTCTTTTTTACCCCTTTTGTTTAGCGTGAAGTTAGGCATGTTAGGCCGAATGCCGATTGTTTAAATCGCGCAGAGTAGCCGTGCGCGTTTTAGGGTTTTTTACGATATAGGGCCTATCTTCTGAAAGATAGCATTTAGAATCTCATCCCTAGTCATTGCATCTTTTTCTTTCTTATACATCAGTCCTGATCAGAAAGTTTAAAGCGACATTACAGATTCATCACTTTCCGCATCTGCCTGTTTCTCTATTTCTACCTCTTTTTCAACCCTTTATTTTTAGCGTGGCATTAGGCCGAATGCCGATTGTATAAAATCGCGCAGAGTAGCCGTGTGAGTTTTAGGGTTTTTTACGCTATAGGGCCTATCTTCTGAAGATAGCATTTAGAATCTCATCCCTAGTCATTGCATCTTTCTACTCTAGAAGTAACGTTTTACGTTTATTTCTCTAAATTTTTACTTCTTCGTGTAGCGACGAATTGTTTCTTTCTAATGCATCAGTCCCGATCAGAAAGTTTAAAGCGACATTACAGATTCATCACTTTCCGCATCTGCCTGTTTCTCTATTTATACCTCCTTTTTACCCCTTTTGTTTAGCGTGGAGTTAGGCCGAATGCCGATTGTTTAAATCATGCAGAGTATCCGTGCGAGTTTAGGGTTTTTTACGCTATTGGGCCTTTCTTCTGAAGATATCATTTAGAATCTCATCCCTAGTCATTGCATCTTTCTACTCTAGAAGTAACGTTTTACATTTATTTCTATCAATTTTTATTTCATCGTGGAGCGACGAATTTTTTCTTTCTTATACATCAGTCCCGATCAGAAAGTTTAAAGCGACATTACAGATTCATCACTTTCCGCATCTGCCTGTTTCTCTATTTCTACCTCTTTTTCAACCCTTTATTTTTAGCGTGGCACTATAGGCCGAATGCCGATTGTTTAAATCGCGCAGAGTAGCCGTGTGAGTTTTAGGGTTTTTTACGCTATAGGGCCTATCTTCTGAAGATAGCATTTAGAATCTCATCCTAGTCATTGCATCTTTCTACTGTAGAAGTAACGTTTTACGTTTATTTCTCTAAATTTTTACTTCATCGTGTAGCGACGAATTGTTTCTTTCTAATACATCAGTCCCGATCAGAAAGTTTAAAGCGACATTACAGATTCATCACTTTCCGCATCTGCCTGTTTCTCTATTTATACCTCTTTTTACCCTTTTTGTTTAGCGTGGAGTTAAATCCCGATCAGAAAGTTTCAAGCGACATTACAGATTCATCACTTTCCGCTTCTGCCTGTTTCTCTATTTATACCTCTTTTCCAACCCTTTGATTTTAGCGTGGCATTAGGCCGAATGCCGATTGTTTAAATCGCGCAGAGTAGCAGTGCGAGTTTAGGGTTTTTTACGCTATAGGGCCTTTCTTCTGAAGATAGCATTTAGAATCTCATCCCTAGTCATTGCATCTTTCTACTCTAGAAGTAACGTTTTACATTTATTTCTCTCAATTTTTATTTCATCGTGGAGCGACGAATTTTTTCTTTCTTATACATCAGTCCCGATCAGAAAGTTTCAAGCGACATTACAGATTCATCACTTTCCGCATCTGCCTGTTTCTCTGTTTATACCTCTTTTCCAACCCTTTGATTTTAGCGTGGTATTAGGCCGAATGCCGATTGTTTAAATCGCGCAGAGTAGCAATGCGAGTTTACGGTTTTTTTACGCTATAGGGCCTTTCTTCTGAAGATAGCATTTAAAATCTCATCCCTAGTCATTGCATCTTTCTACTCTAGAAGTAACGTTTACATTTATTTCTCTCAATTTTTATTTCATCGTGTAGCGACGAATTTTTTTTCTAATACATCAGTCCCGATCAGAAAGTTTAAAGCGACATTACAGATTCATAACTTTCCGCACAGCCGTGCGCGTTTTAGGGTTTTTTACGCTATAGGACCTATCAGGCGGTCACTTTCCGCATCTGCCTGTTTCTCTATTTCTACCTCCTTTTCACCTCTTTTTTTAAGCGTGGCATTAGGCCGAATGCCGATTGTTGAAATCGCGCAGATTAGCCGTTCCCGTTTTAGGGCTTTTTACGCTATAGGGTCTATCTTCTGAAGATAGCATTTAGAATCTCATGCTATCTTCTGTAGATACAGCGAAACAAAAGTCCTAATACGCGCACAGGCTGCTCTGCGCGAATTAAAAATCGGCATTCGGCCTAATGCCGCACTATTAAAAAAGTGGGAAAAAGAAGTAAAATAGAGAAACAGGCAGATGCTGAAAGTGAGGTTTGTAATATCGCTTTAAACTTTCTGATCGGGACTGATGTATTAGAAAAGAAAAAAAAAATATTTCTTAATTTTTAAAAATTAGATCAAAATATCTGGGACCAGTTTTTTTATTTTTTTGAATTTTGACCAATTTCACCAAAAATATTTGAAATTTGAGCCAAAATCGGGCTTTTTTATGATTTTTTTGCATTTTTGACCATTTTTGGTGCAAATTTCTCAAAGTTGGTCGAAATTCAAAAAAATGAAAAATCGGGTCCTAGATATTTTGATCTAGTTTTTAAAAATTAATAAAAAAAAATGTTGGCCCAAGAAATTTTTTGTTACGATGCACGAAAAAAGTGGACCAAAACCGTTATTTTTTGGGATTTTGGGCCAAAAGTGCCATTTTGGCCCAAATTTTACCTCACAGATGAACTTATCAAGTCTTTGCCATTCTAAATATGTATACTTTTATATACTTTGGACCAACAATTTAGAAGTTATGAGGCCCGAAAGTTTCCATATTTCCAGGGTTCAGACCAACCTTAACATAAGAACATTAAACTTAATTCACATTTAGGCGCAATTTGTATTGTCACGTCCCTCTTCTGAGTACATGCAGCCACGTGGACTTATTGCTTTCATCCCTCTGATACTGGGAACCTTTGAGCTAGCAGCCGTTTCACCATGGAAGTCCATATGCCTCTGTTTGTGACCATACTCCTTGCATTGTATATAGATTGATGTAATCCCAAGTTCTTGGCAGCTGCTTTGCAAGCCAGCGTTTTAGGGGTCTACCTCTAGGCCTATATGTCCAGGTATTCTACATTCAAGGGCATGTTTAGGGAATCTGTCCTGTGGCATCCGCACGATGTGTTCAAAGTAGAACAGTTGTTTGGCTTTGATTTTGTCTAATATTGTGACCTTGCTGTTTGTTGCCTCTCTGTGTGTTCCTTAGCCTCTCTTCTGGAGACTCCCATGATCCATCTTAAACAGGACATCTCAAACACCAACCTGAATCCCCTCTCTCTCTTTTCTTGAGCGTCCAAGCTTCTGAGCCATATGTTGCTATTGACAAGATTAGCACCTGGTAAAGTTCCATTTTTGTGTCAGTACTGATTTCGTTTGACTTCCATATTGTGGTTAACTTTTGCATGCTTCCCATTGCCAGTTCAATCCTCCGTTTGATGTCTTCCTTACTAGTTGAGTTCTCTGTAATGACCCCTCTCAGGTATATAGGTGAAGGTTTGGACCTGCTTCAGTTGGTCACTTTATATGAAAATGGTTATTGGGTGGCTGACTTTGTTGATGATCTGAACTTCAGTTTTCCCTTTGTTTATCATGTTTATAGTGAGGCCAAATTTCTTGCTTTGAGTGTGGACTAGAGTAACAAGTGATTGAAGATCTTCCTCTGAATCTGGCATTATTCAATGTCATCAGCAAACCGCAGGTTGTTGAGGGTTTTGCCTTGGATTTTAATGCCAGTGTCCAGGTCCCGGATTGCCAGTATCCAGGTCCTGGATTGCTAAGCTGATGACTAATTCAAGCAGTATGCTAAATAACTGTCGCAATAACATGCAGCCACAGTCCAACAGAAATATGTACATGCATAACCTTTGACCCATTATTTCATCCGGTTCTGAGGTTATACATTTCTGAAACAAATTATTTTCCTGTTTCGTTTTCCGAGAAGAGTAGTTCTAGACAAATTACGATTGAACCGGTACATTTAAAAAAAATTGGCCTCTGTGCATGAGATATTTGACGTTTGACCTATATTACTCTATAACTCCTGAACTAACCACCCTAGTGCAATACGGTATGGCAATTGACTTTCTTATTCCTAGCAATGAGGGAAACAATTTGAGGTATGATACAACATAATAGAACACATTTTAAATGCTGAACCCATTATGACCTTCGACCTCTCGTGTGAAGCATAGGGGGCATACAAAAATGAAACCAATTCTAGTTTTATCATTTGAGATGTAAGAATGCCAAAAAACATTGGTTCCACTAATGTAGCATGACAAAATGCTACCTCAAATATCACTACACAGCGCCATGTACGCTACTTTATAAAAGCATTGTAATTTCTTTCACACCCCTGTCAAATCTGCTACTTCCCAATAACTACAATGTACTAAATAGTAACAGACTAATGTGTGAGCAGACCCTATGGTCTGTGTCTGCAACCAGTATTAATGAAAATCAGTCTCATCACAGACCCACTGCACACCGACATCGCCTGGTTAATAATTACATTGTACAACAGAGACACTAAAATGAATACACGGGAATGTGCTATGCACGATTTGATATTCAGACGATAAATCTTTGGATACCGGGGTGAAAATGATGAATATCTCCGTAATTGTTTTTATTCTAAAGAAGCCATATTTCGATGCTTGCACTTGATTGAATATATGTGTTGAAAGGATAATATTATGATAGTCGTTAGCTTGCGTATTGAGAAAGAACCGTGCGTATTGAGCTCAAAAACTGACAAAAATTCTGATTTTATATGTGCCGAACTATAGCGCAGCGTAGGCCACTCGTCAATAGTTGTCAATAGCCTCAGTCAGATGTTCCTCGGCCCATTATGCGTCTCAAAACTATTAAACAGGTCGGAACAAAATGGCCATGCGTGGCTGTGGATTCAAACGACCATGGCGATTTCTGCCATGAAGATATCAGGGCGATGATAAACATACTGACGAGTGGCATTCCCCGACTAGCTTTAAAGATGTGTAATAGAACCTGGTGTACTTTTATACACCCACATAATATCCCAAGTGGGCACATTTTTAAGATAAAAATCCTCCTTAATTAAAGTGCCACTTCGTTGAGAAAAAAATGCTAAAACAATAATAATTGAAAATAAGGTCATCATATTATGTATGCTGTGATCCTTAATCTACATACAGAAATATTTATTTTGGCAACCATAGTTCTCGAGAAGCAAGATCACTGAACTACAATAAAAATCAAAAAGCATGCCAAATGAAATTAGAAATAATACCCGGTGTAATCCCTACACCGTTAAATGTCTTGTTTTTTGTCCTCCTGCGGCCATGCACAAGCGTTGGTCTCGGTTTCAGCTCGTGACGAAGAAGCACAAACCAGCTTGGAAGCGAGACTAGCAATATGTGCGTGCGTATGAACGTCCGTACGAACGTACAGACCGCGCGAGACGTATGCAACATCACAATCTCATTATTATTATTATTATTATTATTATTATTATTATTATTATTATTATTATTATTATTATTATTATTATTATTATTATTATTGTTAATTTATTTATTATCAGACGATGGACACTGAAATGTCACAAGTAAACACCAATAAGAGATCTCATAGCGTTGCTGATGACACTGAAAAAGCCACTAGCCACAACGTTGTCATGGTTGTTGATGACATCAATAACGATACTGACAACATCGACGCGACTGATATTATTGCAACTAATAACGCCGGTGTCGGTGTCGCCGATAATCATGATAAAACTGTTGATGTCGCCCTTAGCACTCTTGATGGCGCCAATAGCGCAGCTGGTGGCGTCAGTAAATCATGAATGACAATATCGCTGATAATAATACTGCAACTGATAACGCCGGTGATATTGTCGCCCATAATAATGATAAGGCTTCTGTTTTCGCCGTTGTCACTCTTAATAGCAAGGCCGGTGACGCAAGTAAAATTATGAATGAAAATATCGATAATGGTAATATTGCAACTGATAACGCCAGTGGCGGTGCCGCCGATAACAACGATAACACCCCTAATGTCTCCGTTATTGGCGCTAGTGAAATTGTGAATGACAGTACCGCTACCGATGATGCAATTAACACGGCTGTTGACGCCAATAGCGCGGCTGTATAGCGCAGATATTACAGCTTATGATGAAGATATCGCTAGTAGCGCATACCCCAATCGTGTTATTTGGGCAAAGCGAGTTACATGGCGTATGCAATGTGCTGGTCTGTGATACACAGGAAACACCAGCGGCATGCCCAGTTCAAATAACTCGACTCGACCCATTAAATAAAGCTTTACATTGCTAGTTCCACACTTATGACATTAGGGCCATCAAGCAAATCGTAGTTCATAAGAATTTCTCCGAAGTACAGGGATGGCAAAAACAGTTCCTGGTAGTAATTTATCGTTGTTACTGAGGTTTTTTTACAAATTGTTGTTGTTTTAGCCCTCTTTACAACATAACTCAAGAACCACAGGACCTACAAGAGTATATCTGTGATATTTTAATTCTTCTACTCACTCGCTATAAAATTATCAATGCAATTTTGCCAAAGCTCACTACCATTCGCAAGATGCTGTGAACTACTAAATCGCAACAGTTTAAAATAGTTGCTAACCTTAAATCAATTTCTGTGTCTTTATTGTTACCAACACGTTACTCACAGTCGAATAATTATATTAAATTATGACGTTGCTGATGAGTTCCTGAGTTAATTACATACGTCATGCAGTTCTTGCTTACTAGCTGGGTTTTAACGGAGTTAGTTGTATTAAAGCAATAATGTGCCATTTGCATTAAGAATAGATTCCTATTTAAATGTTAGTTTTCACTGATCACATTGTCCGTTTTTAATTTCGAGCCAAACAAATGAGGTAAAGTGAAGATAATTGCGATTTCATTCCAGCGCACGACGTTGTTTGATGGTATGTTTTATAATGAAAGACAAAGATAAAGACAATTTATCGCGTCTGACGTCACCTATCAATCAAACTCGAGCACGGTTTCTTTACAAGTGTCGTGATGATGACTTGCTGAACGCGGATTTATAACCGGGCGTCTTATTGTTAATTTTGCACCTTTCGACATGCAAACCATCTCAAAAGTTAGGTATTTATAGTAGGAAACTTTCTTTGGTGAAGGCACCATGTCCACAATGCCTAGAAAAAGCTGCTTTTTGCCTTGTAAAAGTACGGGCTTTTCGCCATTTGCTACTATTCCTTTTCTCCGATCAGCACCAGATAGATCGGTCTTCCTTTA